>NC_056739.1:1303981584-1304101584 GCF_019279795.1 Protopterus annectens
AAGGAGAGTATCAGTTTTCCTACTGTTAACCTGGTTGGTGTCTGTTCAGAATGTGCATATAAGTAATTCTTACTCAGGGTCAAATCTTTGTGTAAAGTTATTAATCATTTTCTGTTCATTCAGTATCTTTGTTATATTCCACAGGGTCCTCATAAATATTTCTTAACATGTATTTACTTCTTTTTTTTTGGTAGTGTTTCTATTTCTTTTGCTTTATTTCCCAGTTCTCTATTAAACATTTTTGGGTCATCAGTGAATTTCTTATTTGTACTTTTTCTTTATATGTATCTGCATATATTCTAAGCCTGTGCTGATATCTTTAGTTTACTATTTGCAACAGTGTATGATAGATCCTGGTCTGGTCTAATATTGTGGATTGCTTTTATCACATCTGTCTTTCTGAGTATTTTTGTTGATCAGTTCCCTCTTCTATATTCTTCTAACAGTGACACTTGTCTTAATTGCTTTCTAGTTTTCTAGTTTTCTCTATTCACTGTTTCAATTATGGCATTTTTATTCTTATATCTGTGTTTTTGTGGTATAACTTTATATTTTATTACTTTAGCTGTACAGTAATATATCCTATTTATGTCTGTTATATCACATGCATTTCTGTTAATTAATAAGTTAATAGTTAATAGATTACTGTGTTCGTCTGTTTTATCAGATTTGTAATATTTTGGCTATATTTGCTTTCTGTAATTGGTTTCTTTCATCAGTCTTTATGTATCTGTCTCTATTAAATCAAGCAACTCTTCCCTTAGATCATTTTCTTCTAAACTGTGAGCACATTCTTTGCTAACTGTTTACTGCAGGAAATCTACACAAAATTCTTCAACATCTTTCTGTAATATATAGGGGGAATTTAATAAAGCCTACACATATTTTTCAGTGTAGGCATCACGCCATGCTGCTAACATGGCCGTAAACATTTTTAAATTCAATAAGTGCTGCTGAGCTGCTCGCATGAGCATGCCAACATGGAAACTTCCATGGCCTGCAAATCACCTCATAAGCTGGCAAATCTCATGTAAATGAGGCAGGTAGAGTGATCCAGCAAACAGATAGGCAGACCTGTAGACCCTGTGCCAGTGTCTGTAGTGCACATGGAAAAATTCCATATACAGGACTGCAGACTGACAAAAGGGGTTGTAAAAATGTAGGTAGATAGACTAACATGGTATAGCGCACACAGATATGAGCAAAGCTATCCTCTGTTCCAAACGTTACAGTAAATTTGTTAAAATAATTTTTTAGTAATCTTGGCATGTTTGCACAGCATGGTGCAGTATACAAACATGCCTTATAAAAAAAAAATTGAAAACTCAAATATTAATATCTTGAGACAGAAATGTATTTCAGGACTCTGCATGCAGTAGCTACAATGATGCATTGGTACTATTGCTGGGCTTGGAAGTGTGTCATTTCCAGGTTGTGAGCACGAGTCCCTATGCCTATGAGGTGGAGTTACTGAATAGTATAATGGGGTAATAGTGTCCGCAGATCCCCTCTGTGTAGGCAGAGAACCATGTTGGTGTCCACAGAGGAGGTAGCTGACATCAGGAGAGGGTGTGTCCACTAATTCCTGAACTGATTAGAGCATAGCTGCTCCTGTTTGTGCAGCGTGCTACCATGCTGAGCTTGCAAGATTGGGGTGTGTGTGCACTGATTGCTAAGCAGTGTTTACCTATGGGGTGCATGTTTGAGTGGTGTGCTGCAGTGTTCAGAGTATCTAAAAGGCCAATGATGTATTAATTAGTGTTGATCCTTGCTTAACTTAAACTAGGGCCATTAAATGATATCAGTGATGTATTAGGTAGGTGTAATGCATCACAGGTAGCCAGTCTTGCAGGCAACACCTGTAGTAGAGCACTATAAAGTATGCATACACCCTACAATCTGATTTTTCCCCCTTACTCTGCACCATTGGAGTACAGACTTGGGAATTTTAACTGAAAGAATGATAGAGGCTGCTGCAGGTCTGCTACATTTTTATGTGTTAGATGCTGAAGTCAATGCTGCTGCTGCTGCTGACAATAGGCCTAGAAAGAGAAGGAGAAGAGTGTTCAGGCCAATGGTAACCTTCAAGAAGCTACATGAGCTAGAGATTGTAGAGTGCTATATGGCGGACAAGGACATGCTACAGGAACTCACTGAACTCTGCCACCCTCAACTCAAGCCCAGAGCCAACAGAGGGGAATGCATCCCAGTGGAAACAAAGGTATGTGTAGCCCTTGTGATAATAGCCACAGGTACTTTCCAAAGATGAACTGGGGACACGATGGGGGGTCTCACAGGCATCACCATCCAGGGTACTCCACCAGTTCCTGGATGCCATGTTACCACATGCCAGTGAGCACATATATTTTCCCCTCACCCCTGAGGTGAGGCCCAGAAATATGCAACACTTCTACCATGTAGCATACTACCCTGAGGTACTGGGTGCCACAGATTGCACTTATGTACACATCAAGGCACCAACTGGTGAGGAGGGTAGAATCAACATCAACCACAAGGGGTGCCACTCCATCAGCTGCCAAGTTGTGTGCAATGTCCAGGGCATTATCATGAAAGTGTGTGCTACCAGCCCTGGCAGCTATCACAACTCCTATATCTGGCATGCATCACAGCTGTATCAGATGTTTGCTGTGGGGGACATCCCACATGGTCATTTAGTGGGGTATGCTGGCTACACACTGGAACCATGGATGAGGCCACCCATCAGAAATGCACACACACACCCATGGAAGAATGCCATAATGAGGCACACATACAGACTAGGAACATCATGGATCATGTGTTTGGGTTGCTGAAATCACAATCCTGGTGCCTCATTATATCTGGTGGAACCCTACAGTACTCTCCAGCCACATGTGCACAGATGTTCACAGTATGTGCCATGCTACACAGTATGATCTTGCGGAAGCAGCTGCAGGAAGATCAGCATAGGGAAGGGATACACAATCCCCCCAACAGTGCCTAGGTCACTATAGGCAAACTCACAGAAGGACTCAGAGGAGGAGCCCCCTGATGATGTCCCTGTAGGCAGATGTAGGTGTGCCCAGTAAGCCCTGGCATTAGCTAAGAGACAATGCATAGCACATTCACTGACAACCTAGGGCCATAGAGACTGATACCTTACTTCTACTCACATATATATATATTAAAATAGCTGATGCCAGGCAACGCACACCACCTGCACCTATCCATGTGTTGGCTGTGTACCACTTGCATCACACAGAGACAACTGATGCATTCTCAAGGTAAGTCTCTAACCTACACAGTAATTGTAAGGATTACTATAATAAGGTATCGTATGTATGGAACTGGTGCTCTTATGCAAGAAAATATAGTGGGCTACTTGGTCAGAGTTAACATCCATATGGGACAACTGATACCCAGTCCAATAGTATTTGTTCCTTAATTTCCACTAGGCCTCATGGTTGGAATATTCACAACATCAGGCAAGGGAGATGTTAAACAGTGGGCACACATGATATTTAGACAACTGTCTACCCAAGCTGATCATGTGCTGTTGTTCCCCCACCCCCAATACAGCAGTGTACCCATATAACTCTTGCAACAGAAAACCAGCTATGGTATATCAGCGGACCAGGCAATCTCAGGGCTGTAACATAGATAGTGCTCACACATTGTATGTCTCTTATCACGCAGGATAACAATGTACATATTTATGCTGTTGATTGTGGGATGAATGACCCCTCTCTGTCTAGTGACCTGTGTGACTGAGTGGACTAGGGAAACTAGCATGGGTGATGGTGTTGATGGTTCTAATCTGGAATTACTCACATCTTTTGCATGTGAAGTAGTAGTATGTTGCTGTTTTCACAGAATGTCATACCTCCCAACCTCTCAGTGCAAGAAATCTGGACAAAGCCAGAAAGATTGGGGTGACAAACACCCAAACATAGAGACAGAGTTTAAATATTGGTCACATAAACCTAGACAGTTGCTGGAATTAAAGGTGTTGAAATAATACATATTTTCTGATGAATATAAAGTCTGACATGCAATTGTTTGTCTGTAGTTAGTAGAATGTACTTATGTCAACATTCAATAAAGCACCAGAAGACCACAAATGTGTGAGGAACAGACCAAAGATATGAGGCAAAACTCTGAACAGTCTGTGAAAATCAGGACAGGTGAGAGGTATGCAGACTGTCAGTCTGTTGGTGGTGTAACATTATCAGCCTCAGTCACATATTTAGTACAGCAGACAGCTGGTTAATACTGTGGACATTTTGAGTGAAGTGCAGTACTGCAGAAACAGAGGTGGATCTGTAACATACAAAATCCCGGGCTGGAATACAGGCAGGTGTGGCCTGGAGTCACTTTATAAGCACTGACACCCCCACTGGACATGCCCATACACTTAGTAAAAATGAGCGCAATTCTGTTGGCCCTTCATTGAAATGACCTGTTATGTATAAATGTCTATACATACAGACATATATGTATACATATTCATCTGTCAGTATCTTTTTCTCAGATGCATAGTATATTTATCACTATGTAGTGTCAAATAGATATATACTGATACATATAGCTTTATATATTAAAATGATGCATAGACTCCCCCCATATATCTACGTAACACATATACATATCATACACACATACATAGATATGTTTATATATACATCCCTGTTATATACAGAAATATGTGTGGATGTCTGCATTGTCTGACATACCCTAATAATGATGAGTAAAGTGCATTATCACACAGCCATAATGTTGCTCAAAGGATCCAAACTAAAGGTGCAACAGTACATGATTCACTTACCTACAGACCCCTATGCCTGCTGTATGTCACCAAGTAGACAGACACAGGTGAGCAGGTGGTGTAATGTATAATGGTGTCAATGCATAAATGGACAGGGCACATTGTCCCTGCCTATAATCTAACTCCAAGAAGCCACATATGGCCATACTGATAACTGTACACTTATAACTAGGATAACAAAAGTTATCTCACTGCTAGAATACTAGATGCAGATAACAGTATGAACCAATATCACTCTGCAGGCCACAGGCGCTGTTCAACACAAGCCTAGTATGTGTAATGCACAAGTACTGTGCCTGCAATCACATCTACAACAGGCAACCTATGGCACATGTGATAAGCACTGTGATCTGTAGTGTATAAGCCTAGGTAGGTAGGGGTTATAATCTCACTGCAGCCAACATTGTGTGTGTGTGTGTGTGTGTGTGTGTGTGTGTGTGTGTGTGTGTGTGTGTGTGTGTGTGTGTGTGTGTGTGTGTGTGTGTGTGTGTGTGTGTGTGTGTGTGTGTGTGTGTGTGTGTGTGTGTGTGTGTCTATACCCCTGCAAAGCAAGGGACATATCCTCATGGAGTATCCAGCAGCAATGGTTATGCACTTTTCAGGCCTGTAACTTGCTGCTGGCTTCCCTCTTCTACAAGGTCTGATGATGTCAGCCACCTTAAGACTACAAGCTGACAGTGCAGTATCAGACATAACCTGTGGTGCAGGTGATAAGTGCTGTGAATTATAGTATATAAGCCTAGATAGGTAGGGTTCTAATCTCACTCCCCCCAACATGGTTTGTGTGTATATCCATATGTCATACATATGATAACCTTTGAAACATAGACATAGTTAGGGTTTTGCATCATTTTAAGGTAGGGTTCTAATCTCACTTCCCCCAACATGGTGTGTGTGTACATATCCGTATGACATACATATGATAACCTTTGTAACTTAGACATAGTGTTTTGCATTATTTAATTTGTAGCGGGTGATGTGGCCCCCCCCAAATGACTTACCACAACAAGGCATGCTGACATCAACAAGCATTATATGTTCTAAACTGATAGCACTAGCAGACATGAGTTGTGTTGCGTGCATTGGGTACTGTGATCTGTAGTGTGTACCAGTACACAGGTAAGTGTTCTAATCTACATACAGCCAACTTGCAGTATGTGTGTGCCTTGATGTGTCTTGTATTCAGTGAGTGGAAGTGGTGCTGGCCTGAATGTGGCCATGTTTGTGTGTGAGGCTGTTACATCAGTATACATCATGTTATGGAGCCATAGGACGTGTGAACTTAACTGGCATAATGGCCATACAGCCCTCACAGTCAGAGACATCTGTATACCCCTCAGTACAGGACCAGCACATATTGCCCCAGTCCAAGAGGGACTCAGGCAGATGCTGTGTGTTGAGATGATGGCTGCCCAGCCAGTCAAACAGATAGCATGTGCTGAGGTGCACTGAGGTGCTTTGTGTACCATTAGGCAGGGTCTGTTTCAAGGGTGCATTTATGTCTGCTAGACAAATGTCTCACACAAGTATGTAGTACTAACATCACATAGTAGGTGAATGTCCTTACAGTGAGTCATCCATCTACTATGCTCCCTACAGATAGGCAGCATATGCACTCCAGCAAGGTCACATCTTGCCCTGTAGCAGACCTTATCACAAATTATGAATGCATGAGTACGCTGACCACCACCATTGTCCTTGGTAGATTGTCATACAGATGTGAACCTATGGAGCCATGCACATATACTGCTGTACCTTGCTGAAGTCATATTTCTGCTGTGCTGCCATGCCATACTGTGCTGTTTCACTGCCACCATGTGTCTATAGGTTATCCCCTGAGTCTCCTGGAACAGAAACATACACAGGTCCATGACATACCTGTCATTGTGTACCAATACTGCCAGTACAACATCATACAACATAAGGTCCACAAAAGTGTGTTGCATACCCATGACACATGCCAGCATAAATCTATGTTGGTGACCACTACAAGTGGCATGGCAAAAAAAAAATACTGCATTACACAAGTACATGTCAAGTAATATAGTCACCCTATGCATCAGACACATAACTTCATTCCCATGCATGAATGAAAAGGATAACAGGGATGTAGCACAGGTATCATCACTTGTACAGGGTGATGAGTGTGGGGTGTTGGAGGCCTAGGCTGGCCCAAATGCTTGACAGCATGTGTGTGAGTCACAAAGAGGAGGGGGTTAGATGGCTCACGGAGAGGTGTGTGTGTCTGTATGTGACCTGCATGTGACAGTGGTGTGTGAGTCTGTGCATGTACACAGTAAAGCTCAGTGCTAGCCCTACACATGTGTATATTGGATAGCTTTGAATCATACATGGTAGAGTTGAAAGTTCACCATCTCCAGCCCTGAACATGGCAACTGGCTCTGCCAGGATTTGCACTGGCACCACTATGCCCAAGGTCAGACGTGGTGCTAGTACCTGACAGTGATTGCTGTCTTCTGGGACCATGTCCCCAACAGGACCACCCAGGACCATGTGCCCATGGTGTGCCACATCATGGTGTGGACAGCACATTCTCCTCTGTAGCGCTGTATGTACTGTCACTATGGGAACATAACTGTGCACAGCTGCATGGACTCTCAGCAGGTGATGTTGCTGACCTACATCCACAGGTCCAGTACCTAACTCCAAGAACATGTTCCAGCACAGACAATGTGTGATCCAAGACAGACACTATGTAAGCCCATGGTCTGTCCACTGAACTGACCCAGATTGTCCCCAGTGTGGTGGGGGTAGTCACAGATGTAAGACTGTGCTGCATTCATAACCATATGTCTGGTGTTCCGTTTAGAATATGCCTGTGCCTCCATGATGGGCTAAAACATGCACCAAGTGACCCATGGTGCTACACCTGCAACAGGTGGTGGATGGACAGCAGCTTTCCTATGAGCACCCCTGTCAATCCACCTGTGTAGGACATTGCCAGCTCTCTGGCTATGGCCAGTGTCTACACTCACTGAAGCCATAGTTGCCACACTGGCCTGTTCAATGTCTCCACTTTCTGACTGTCTAATATTTGAGGCCTGTGGGGACTGGGTATGTCGTGGGCATACTGACTGTGTGTGATGACAATGGGGGGGGGCAGAAGAAGGATATTAACCTCTGGGACAGATTCAGCCCCCAACAACCCCACTTGTGCCTCACTGTGGCCACGATCATCTTCAGAGTCTGAAGGGACACTGACATCAGGTTGTGTGAGGGAGAGACCCCAAACCCCCCACCCATCTGTGGAAACCAAGACAAAAGCAGTATATTACTACCTGCACTATTATGTATGAAAAATACACAAAGAGACATTATAACGAGGATCCACAAGTACATTACCAGTCTCACATCTTCTCATCTCTGCTTTCATGCACAACAGACTTCCTCACAACAAAATACACATTCAAGTCAAGGCCTTAATAACAAGCACATCAGGTAAACCACCTGACACTTGACCAGTACAATGTACCTTTTAGGTATGCATTATGACTCTATACCTTATAAAATAACACATAAAACCCATTACACCTATCTTTCAATGCCTAAGGTACGTACCATCACCCTTTCAGTTTTTACAAGGCATGTCAGGTTAATTACCTCATGCATACCAGGAGGCTTATTCACCCTGAACTATAACTGCACAAGTGTTTCTGCTCATTCAACTACATTCCTGTGATTACCACTCTAGGAAACTTAGATAAATGGTCCAGACTGGAACATACAAATGTTCTTCTCTGGGTACACACAACATTAAGTGTACATAGGGAATTATCCTGGCCCTTAACCTTAATAGCTTATATATATGTTCCATAACAACACATTATCAAGATTACCAGGAGCAGGACCATGGCCTTGGACAACTCCTGATGGAACTGTAAAAAGGTGAGGGTGAGGTAATTTCAGTACCACCACATATTGCAGCATAACAATGTAATACCTGCATATATCTCACATGTAAAGTTGCTACTGTGTTACTTGATGTTTTGCTGACATTCTGGGTATGAGTGTACAACTGAGCTTAAACCCCCCACAGCACATAGACCTGACACCCACGTAAAGGTATGTACAGCCTGACAGAATGACTGCTACAGTACAATGGCGATCACAGTAACAACACCAGTGTGCCACAATGACAAACGACAATGCAAGCCTAATATATTGCATGTCCCCTGTATGTGTAAGACAGCAGGGTATCAATGACATGTCATTACCATGGGTCGATGACAGGATTACTGCTGTAATCCCTATTTCCATTACCTCTATCCTCCTATCTGCATCCTGTTATACACAAAAAAAGTTACGTACCTGGTGGAGTTCAGTACTCCTCTGTTGAAATGTGCTACTAGTAATGATTTGTAAAGGTATGCTCTGTATGAGGAAAGTCTCATACTGAACATCTGTCCATAGCCAGCTGCTTGCATTTTAACATTCTTCTCATTACCAGATAATTGTCTCTAAAAAAATCTGTGACTCTGATATGCTAATTGCAGCAAAAACAGCTGAGTTGCACTATTTTTAGTCAATGATATGCAACCACTGTTCAATATATAAGGCCTTCATGTAGAACAGGGCCCCTTTCTTAGCTGTTGAGATGGACATTACTGGACTGAGGAGACTACATCATCAGAGAAGGTAGGTGTGTAGCAGAAACCTTTACATAGAGCTGTGTGTACCACAGGCTGCAGCTACTGCTGCAGGTAATAGACATAGGCAGAGAGTGTGGACACTTTGGAGGACAACAAGCTGTAGGTTTATCTGTGTCAGCTAGGTCAGCCTTGTTGTAGAGGCAGAGCTAGGGTGAGGGTACCCTTTATACACCAATTACTGTATGTGTTTAAGTTATGCGTGTTAGGCAATTGTGTCAATAACAGAGCACTAGGCAACATACTGTAATGCTATATGGATATCTGAAGTGTGTCTCTACCTGCAGTCCTGTGATTTCCAGCACTGAAAAGCAGTTATTTAATTTGTAATGCTTTGTGTAGATAAAGACTGCATGAGTCATTCATTAATTGCTGTCTTCACAATAATGTAATTGAAATGCAACACAACACTGGATTTGAACCCAGGACTGTGTGTGGCAAAATGTACTGTATGCAAGGCATTTAACGGACTGAGGTATTGAGTCTCTGCTATATACAGTGTATTTGCAAGATATATATGCATACATACAGGCAGTGACACACATTTTCTATATTCATCAGTATGTGCATGGCTTTATATGGATGTATTTCTGCACCAGAGTGTCAGCTGAATATGTACTTTGCCATGAATGCCTTAGCAGGTGACTTTCTACATGTTGCTGATAAGAGTGCATTTACCTGCCATCACAGGGCTCAGTTACATCCATTATCACGTCTTTGGCTCTCAAGTAGTGTACTATTGCACCAGAGTCGAAGGTACACTCCTATTGTTTCCATTACTTTTTATTCCAGTTTGTGCAGTGCGGAGTGGCATGTAGTTCCACTGAAACACACCTAATGACTGCAATTGGCCATTACTATGCTTTATTCAAACCACCTGTTTTAATTAAGAGTCACGTGGCATGGCAGGTTAATGCAGTGTGCTTCAGATGTCATGGGCTCACATTCGAAACACACCTTTAAATAAATAATTAATTGCATCCAGTTTCTATTTTTAGATGTCTGGCAGGTGTCAGCCTTGTATGTATGAGCTTTGCTTGGCAGTGCTGCACTCTGCGCCACGCCACATGAAAGTAAATTAAAAAAAAAATAAAAACTTTTAATTATGTTAATTAATTACATCTGGTTTCTATTTTTAGATGTCTGCCAGGTGTTAGTTGTCTATATGTGAGCACAGCTTGGCATTCCTGTGTTCTGCTCCATTCCGCGAAAACATGCAGTTAAACAAAATAAAAAAAAATTCTAAAAAGTCATTTAAAAAAACATAACACATCATAAAAATTACATATTATACAGTTGACTTACTTCACAACATTACAACAGTGGTGCCGAGCATTACAGGGATCCTCACACTCATCTGCAGCCACGGGTAGCTGCTGCACCTCTACCTACACTGATCCAATATCCATGTTCCTCAGCTCTCCCTCAGTAGTGTACCATCATTAATATTTATGGTGCTATGCTGAGGGGGAACCATGGCCATGTACATGGATACATTCCATGTAGGCTCTACACTGTATCTACACAGAATTTATTAAATCCTGGGGATACTCTTCATCTGCATCTAGTCTAATCTATTGCTCCTTCTTATGAGAGCTCATTGGCCTATGACTCTACAGCATTGCTTGTGTAAAGAGTTGCCACTCTTCCCTGCTTTTTCCCTTGCTGTGCAACTCCGTCTAAACTTTTGTCCCAGTTTCCTAATGAAGGTTCTAGGAGGCATCAGATGCCTCCTTTTCCACCTTTTCATCTTGATTTGGGGACTCATTGTTCCATCATGTTATTACATTGGTTGTGTTGGACTTACTACACTAAATCCTTCTTTTTACAGTAATCCATAACTTCAGTTTCTGTTTCTTTAACTTCTCCATTACTAATCCTCTTTACTACTTTCCCCCTTTGTTTTCTTATTTTTTGCATTGTGAAATTTTCCATAGCCTATATTTCTCTTCAAATGTCTTTGGTGCTGCTTTCCTCTATTGATTAGTTTTTCTTTCTCCTTTATATAAATATTGAACCATATCAAATCTCTTTTTCTTCCCCATGTCAATATTTCTTCTTCAGATGTGTCTCACTCTACATTTTTCTCCTTAATTTGCAGACTTATTGGTCTATCATGCTGTGACATAACCTGTGTTGGATTTTCTTCACTAAATCCTTCACTTCGCAGGTGATCCATAACTTTAACTTTTATTTTTTTAACATCTACCTTACTAATCCTCTGTTCTACATTCCCCTTTGTTTTCTTATTTTTTTACTGTAAAATATTCCATATCTGGGTGCCTTTGCATGTACTTCTTTTCAAATATCTTTGGAGCTGCTTTTTTGTACTGATTAGATTGGCTCATCCTCTGCATAGCATATCAAATCTCTTTTTCTTTCCCATGTCTGTGTTTCATTTTTTTAAACAATGTCACCTGGTACAGCTAGCCAGGATGTTTTCAGAAACTGACACCTTCACTAGGGAAAGTGACATATTAGCAGATATGTTTTTCAAAAGACGGTATCCAAAAATGTTATTACAGAAATTAAATACACCTATACTGAACTTAGAAAACTGCAGTGAAGTTACACATGTAGTGCTATCTAATAAGGATAGAGTTATTTGGAACAGTAGAAAATTATTTATTGCAACATATTCCCTGGATAGTAAAGCATTACTGGACAGTTTGCAGAAAAATTGGAACCTATTTAAAGTATATAGCTCATTATTGAATAAAGTTAGTGAGAAACCCTATAGTACTTATAAAAATGATAGATCGTTCAAGAATTTGTTTGACTTAAGAAGAGTTTTTTTAGTTAAAAGTGTAAGTCAAAATACAAATATAGGTATGTTTAAATGTGGCCGATGCTCCTAGTGCCCTAGTGTAGTAAAAACTGACCATTTATGGTTAATGATATCACTTATCCAATAAAGGCTCATTATTCTTGTGACTCAAAACAAGTTGTTTATTTAGCAAGCTGCAACTCATGCTTTGCATTTTATATAGGAAAAACTTCTAAAGGAGAGGATTTATGAACATTTACCAGACATTAGAAAGAACAAGATGACTAAAGCACCGAGTAAACATGTTCAGGAGAATGCTACTTGCAAGTTTAGATTTGTAGTGATGGAACAAATCTTAAAAGATGACCAAGGGTTTTTTATTAATGAATATTTAAACAAAAGTGAACTCACATGACAAGTAAAATTAAATGCCACTAGCTTTCCAGGGTTGAATGAGTCTTGTTCAGTCAACTCAGTTTTAAAACTTTAATTGTATAATGCTTAGGTAGGTTAATATGTTTCAAAAGGTTTTAAAATGTTTGTTGTTTTACAGTTGGTTTATCAACAATTATTCTATTAAATGATTTAATTATTTTATTATGAGTTTTATTGGTCAACTTTGATCATATGATATTGCAAATGAATTATTTATTGGTATGTTTTATGTATAATTTTTAGTTCTGAAGAAGTTCCGTTTTTACAATGTATATGAATGAAAGCACTTAACTGTTTTAAATTGTATTGAACTGTTTCATAATTTTTTTGGATACATTAAAGTGGATTTTGCTTGGTACTTGGAGCTTTTTGTCATTTTACAGCATCACAGAGAAGTTGGTTATTTGATACACCAATCCACAACACCAAGGTCAGGATCCAACACAAGTTTATTAAAGTTGAGTGCTTTCTTCCCTTGTTAGGGACTTCCTCAGAACAAAGACATAAATTCAACCCCAGCCCTTTATATACATCACAGATTAAGCCAATTAAACAAATTATACAATTAAACCTTTGAGACTTACTAAATTGCTAGCTTCTAAAACACAAGAATGTTAAAAACTGTAACTAAAATTTATGACTAAAATATATGCCTTCTACTTAAACTATATTAAAATTATGCCAAACCATTGTAATTGCAATTATTATACAATACAATAGATAAAAACATTCCTAACCCTAAATGTGTTTCAGTTTCAATAAGCAGGCAATGTTAATATTTTCATTGATTCCTGGGTGTTGTGTGACATTTAATCTTAGCTGCCACTTAAGCTCACAGATGTCTAAATGTATATCCGCAATCCCACCCTGGGAATCTTTGATCACCTTCTGCAAAACCATAAATTTAAAAACACGATCCTTACACTCATGAACATGTCAGAAAAGTGCATTAGTCTTTTTGTTATGTCTTATATCCAACAAGTGTTCACTAATCCTATCGTTGAGCAAACTGTAAGTTTTACCCACATAAAATGTGGGACAGTTTAAACACTTTGCCAGATATACTACATTCTTACTGTTACAATTAAAATGGCCAGTTAAAAATATAACTTTACCATTTAAACTATAATATGCCTTAGTTTCAAGAATGTTTTTACAACAAGCCCCCATCCCACATTTAAAATTCCCACTAGTCCTGAAATGGACCAGGCCACTGTGGGATATACCAGATTCCAGAATATTCTTGAATGACCTATCTTTTTGGTATACAATAATGGGGGCTCTATCAACAATTTCAGCTGTTTGATGATCCAGTTGTAATATTTCCCAATTCCACCTAATAATGTTGGCCACTACTTGTGAATCCAAATTAAATGTGGTAATGAAACTAAGCTTCATATTTGTCCCATCCCTCCTGTCAGGCCCTGTTTTAACTAGTCCAGACCCTGTCCCTTCTTTTCCATTTAATATAGGTTTATAAGTGCCATCATTACACTTTCTTAATACATTTTATGTGGGTAAATGGTGATTCTCAACTGTAATGATTACATAAAAATGTGACTTTAACGTTGTCAGATAGTAGTGCCTATAGACTTACTAACCTTACAGAGATACAAAAACTTATAAATAATATTTATTGCGAGTTATTTGACTGTTTGTCTTCCAGGTATATTAGTAAGGAGTTATATGACTTCTATATTGTTGAGAAACCTTTAATACCCCTTATAAGGGGCTTGCCTAAAATCCATAAATCTTTATCCGACCCACCTTATAGGCCAATTGTGGCAGGGCGAGGTTGAAAATTGAATGGGAGAACCTCTTGCTGTGAAGCGACAATGCTAACCGCTGTACCACCGTGGCCATATTGTGTTTTTATATACACACTATATTTTTTATGTTAGCAGCATTTAGTTATGACGTTTGGCTTTGTTTATTTTTATATATATTTTTTTTGTTTGTTTATGTGTCTGTCTTTTGAACATCTTAGTAGATTGATGAGCATTCATGTAGCATTTCAAGTTTTTTTTGTAAGCTTCATATAAGGTGTATACTTAGTTAACTATGTGAATGGCAGGACTGTTTCAGCTTTTGTTGACGCAGTTCTGCATTACATTTTTCAAAACATTAGTATATTTGCAACAGCATGTTGAAATGGTTTATGTAAGATGTGTATTATACTGTTTAGATAGCTGCAATATATGTATTATTTATTATATCTCAAATGTATTATGTAAGTTGTGGTTGGAACATATTAAAATGTACTTATTTTGCTAAAGTGTTAAGTTACTTTAAAATCACTTGGTTTCCACTAATTATTTAATTGGAGGGAAAAAGGTTGCTAGCAGTGTTTGGTTTAACAGTGTTTAAAATGTTTAGGCTTGTGATAGAATTTTATGTCTGATGAAGCGTAGGAGTAGTACGCAAAAGCGCTTACATGTTTTTCATTAAATAACATAGTTAACTAAGTATACACCTTATATGAAGCTTACACCCCCCACAACACCCCCTGCAAAGGTAACCATCATGAAAAACTTCTCCAAAGCTGACTTTGGGCTCCTAAAAACAGAGATAGCTAACTTCACGGCACCCATTTCAATGGAAAATAGATGCATGACTGCCAAATCATGCACCAATGCACAGTACAAACATGTCCATAAATGCATGGAACTAGCCATATCCAATAGAGCCAAGACACTCTCCTCCAAGAAATGAAGCCAATTTAGTGGTCCCTTGCCATTAATAAACTCTACAATAGAAGGAAGAAACTGTTTCAGAAAAAGGGGAAGTCCCAAGACTGGAAAAACTGGAAAAACTACCTTATTAGCCTCAACAAAACATTGTGACCTCTCATCAAAACCTCTAAAGCCAGCTATGAAGGCAGAATTGTGGCAGACAACCACAAAGCCTTCTATAGTTATATCAAGAAGCTTCATGGCAATACCCAGGTTTGCTCTGAGTTACTGCACAATGGTACTTCCTATACTGAGCCAATAGATATTGCCAACATATTGGCTGACAGATTCAGTGCCAACTTTGCCCCCTCACCCCCTCAAAAGGACAAATCACAATACCAGGGGAATGCCAGGCACCCAGCATTATTGCAGCACAGCTTAAAGCTGCATTGTCCAAGGCCAAGAATACAGCTTCCATGGGACACTACAATATCCCTGGATGTGTTGTACATGAACTACAAAGTGAACTGGGACAATATCTGTGTGCCCTGTTCAATCACAGCCTCACCTCAGGCTTTGTCCTTACCAAATGGTGCACTGCTACAGTCATCCCTCTCCATAAAGGGGGAGCGACTACAGACCCTAGGAATTATCGCCCCATTAGCCTGATGAGTCTGATATGTAAGGCTATGGAGCACATCATCATGTACCTAATTAACAAGGATATAGGGAATCTCCAAACTCTAGATCCCACTCAGTTTAGTTTTGTGAAAGGTAGATCATGCCTGCTCAACCTGGTTGACTTCTTTGAGTCAGTCACCAGAGCTGTGAACGAGAGCAAGGCAATTCATACAGCCTACCTCGATCTGGCCAAGGCCTTTGATACCATTCCCTACTCAGAAATTCTTGATAAACTCACCAAACTAGGCACCAACCCCTATATCACTAGGTGGGATGCAAATTGGCTCAGAGAGAGGACCCACAGGATGAAAGTAGCAGACTCCAAGTCAGACTGCCGACCAGTCATGAGGGGAGTCCCACAGGGATTGGTCCTGGGTCCTCTCCTGTTTGGCATCTACTTCTCAGAAGTCCAGGCCAACACAGAGGGACTCTGGCTGACCAAGTTCACAGATGACTGCAAGCTGGGAGCCATTATTATCTCCCCAAGTGATGTAGACATCCTACTGAAAGGCCTCACTAAAACCAATAGCTGGTGTTGAAACCATGGTCTGAAGCTTAATCCCAAAAAAATCCGTCATCATCCCCTTTGGGAAAAACTCAGTTCCCACTAATTACTTCATCGATGGGAGCCCACTGAACACTGAAGGTGTTATAAGACATCTGGGGACACAGGTTGACAGCAACCTCTCCTTTGACCACCACATTGCCACTGTGGTCAGAAAGTCCTTCTATGTGGCACATCTCATTACCAAGGGTTTTGCATCCAGGAAGAACGCGGTCATCATCTCTCTCTACTCTTTCCTCATTAGGCCAGTCATCGAGTATAATGCCCCATTTGGCATGTACCTTACTAGACACATGCAACAGCTGGAAAGGCCGCAAAGGTACCTCATGAAGAGGATCCTAGGCCTTAAACACATGTCCTACATGGACAGACTCAAAAAACTCTAGCTGTTCTCTGTCTCATATCATCTACTAAGAGGAGATCTCTGCTTGACTTACAAAGCCATGTCTGACCCAGCTCTGTTAGAAATGCTGCATCTAAAGAAATTCCAATCCCTCTACACCACATGCTCCAGAGGCCTCAACCTCATTACCACAATCAACAGAATGTGCTAGAGGGACAGGTTCATAACCCAGAGACTGTCCATGCTCTGGAATAGACTTCCCATACATGTTAAGCCGAGCACCTCACTGGCCCTCTTCAAGAGAAATCTTGATGAGTGGATGGGAAATAAAAAGTTCACCCCGGGGATCACTCCAGTGGCTCTACTTGATAGAGGCACTGGGAACTACGGTAGGGCAGGGCAGGGCAATGCCAGGGCACTTCTATGGGCTAGGCTTGTAAAGGCTCCAGGGCCATTAGCCTAGTACACACCTATGAACCTATATGAACTTATGAACCTATAAATCATTTGGTTTTAGGCCATGCATGTCCTTTGCCTGCTTGGATTTCTTACACAGCTATGAATGTTTTTTCATCAAGATGAATTTGCTACTGTCAAACATAGAAATGTATTTCTTCACTTCTGGCGCTACTGAAATCACTCGGTTGTCTGATCTGGGTAATATTTCCTCTTTAGAGCTTTATGTTGAAGTACAGAGTACATACAGAAATGTTATTTGGCTTCATAACAGCAAGCATGATCTTTTACTTGGTTTCTTAATCAGACTCATGTATATCATCCTGTTCGGTTCTTTTTTTTTTGTATTTCTAATAATTGTTAAAGCTTTCCTTGTATCATGCACAGCGCTGCAGATAATACTGCAGGATATACATGAATATGCTAACCTCTGGGCAAAAAGACTTGGTTATTATATAAATCCAAATTTTCACAAGGCAAACATCAAACTATATTTTTAATTAATTTCAACATATCAAGGTTCTGTCAAGTTAGCTGACCAGTTTTTGGTCAGAGGATCTTTTCCACGTATTAATGACTGATTTTGTGTCTTTTATTATTATTATGTTTGCAAGTAAGTACTTTCTGATTAAAATTATCATCTGATGTCCTGAACAAGTTAGAAGTCTATTAGTTTAAACTCTATCAGATTCGGGGCTTTGAACAGTTAAACAGATATTGAACTGCACAGTGTATCTGTAGCTAGCCAAACACAATGTGCTGATTAACAGTATTAAGCTTCTCCTCCCTTTCTTTTAATGCGTCTCTTACTTCATATTTTTGTGCCATTGATTTGCAGACTAATCACACTGCATAGTTTGAACACTTCTTGTGTTCTCATACAATTAATTTTCATACCCCTGTTGCAATATATGCATTCTTTTCAGTTGTGTATTTGCTTCTTTCATTTTATACATACTATCAGACTTAATTCTCTTTCTATAAATACTACACACCTGATTGATTGATTGATTGATTGATTGATTGACACACATTTTTATCATGGTTATAGC
The DNA here is from genome assembly GCF_019279795.1 of Protopterus annectens. Classification (NCBI taxonomy): domain Eukaryota; kingdom Metazoa; phylum Chordata; order Ceratodontiformes; family Protopteridae; genus Protopterus; species Protopterus annectens. The sequence continues at coordinate 1,304,000,027 of NC_056739.1, forward strand.
CACATATACAACTTATCACTGAGACCTTTCACATATTTTTTAAAGCTTTCCGTAACTCTTATAGCTCATTTTATTCTGGTTTTACTTATTTTAAACTTTTCTATCACACATGCTGTTTTACACAATATTGACTTCACTGTGAGATCATTCAGAATAACGTGACTTGGTCTGGAACATCTTTAAGTTTAATGGCAGTGTTCTGCCTTCTGTCTGATTGCTTCTGATAACAAACATGAGTCACATGGGTCTATTTCATACTATTGACTTATGTAATGTACCATCCACCAGACTCTCAGTTCTTTATTTTGGTAACATAAGCAACAATATGCTTTGAGGGGCTCCATGATATTATGAAGAATACATTGCGGATAGATGACGGATTTTTTCTTTGGGCCACATAACTCTAACGTTTTTGTCTCATCACTGCTGCATTTTCTCTTCCTTTCTTTCTCAAAGCTCAAATGTATCATAAAATGGCAGGGCTCCTTCTCCTCTGTGACATACAGAGATATAGCACATTGTACCTTTTTAGGTTTCTTGAACACCATACCAGGTTAGACTAAACTGAATTACTGGATCCACAATGTCCACATTAAAAGAAAACAAATAGCCAAGTAGAAGAGAGAGCCTATGGAGGCTATTGTTATACTCTTCTTATTTTTAAATAATACATTATTTATTTGCACTCACTTCTGACATCATGCATCATGGTATTCAAAAATATGAAAGGACAAGACAAAATAGTTGTGCTGGCAGCTCTATCAACTTTACTTCCTAACTGCATAATAGAGTGCAGAAAAGCAGATTACATATAGTACTCTAAATGATACAAGAATAACCAGTATAGACTTTGAAAGTACTGAGTGTATTAACCTATCAGTATAAGACTACTTGCAACCCATGTGTGTGAGGCTATGACTCCCACACCCTTCTTATGTATATATACTAATTCTGTGTTGTCATACAACCATAATGAAAAGAAAAACTCCCTGACAGGATAAAAAAATCATCTTGCTCAAGGGCAATCACAGAGCATAACCAATTAATGCAAAAATATTTGCCATTTTTTTAACTTCAGGGAATTTGGATTAGGAAAAATTAATTACATCAGCTCTCGTCTGGAAAATGGCAGATACTAGTATAAACATGCAAACAAAAAAATGCATGTTATTTTCCTGTAGATTTTCACAACTTTCCATTCCTTAGAAAGTGCATATGCTTAACACATAGTATCAGCAACAATTTTGCTCAGTCAGCACTCGTATGACATCAAGCTGTTCCTTTCTGAATGCTTCTGTTGTGAAATACTTACAGAAAGATGAAAATTATACCTATATGCATAGTTAACAATATGCACAACACTCCCAATTTCTCTGAGTCTGTAAATTATACTACAAGTTTTAGTGGCAATTTCCTCCAGCAACATCTGGTAATATAATGCAAAAATGTAAAGTCATTTGGTTTGGGTAAAATTAATATGAATATAAAAATATTGCATAATTTCTTATTGGCTAACAAAGCACTACCAGTATCTCTAGTATAATGCATTTTATGTGGACAGTGGCAGCATATATCTTCTGCATCATACTGTGATATTTTACATGATATTCATCAATCACATGTAACCCATTCATTTATAGAAATACGAATCAATTAAGAAAATATGCGTAACAAGTAACCACTCTTACTTGCTATGCACATTTTCCTTAATTGATTCATATTTCTCTAAGTGAGTGAGTAACATGCAGTGGCTAACTTTTTTGATGTGCAGCATGTTAGACAAACAATATTAATGTAAATGTCATTCTTTTACCTCCTCATACTGTGCATAACATTAAGTGATAAGTTACTCACTTAGGGAATCCAACTCCAAAAATGTCATGATGTCATAACAAGCTTCTGAGTCAAAAAGAATGGTGCTACAAGTAGTAAATGAAGTAGGTAAAATACAGTATTCTCCTATGCTCATTTATATATATATATATATATATATATATATATATATATATATATATATATATATATATATATATATGTATATATATATATATATATATATATATATATATAAGATATAGATACACACACACACACACACACACACACACACACACACACACACACACACACACACATTATTTTTTTCATAGACTCCCCATCAGTAAAACATGACTTTTTATCCACTTTTCACTTCCCTGATTCACACTCTTTTATAACTTCTGCAAGAATTTCATTTATTACATCTCCTCAATTATTTGTTAACCTTCTTTCTGATTCCCCTCTCAGGCAAGTTACTCCCAGGGATTCAGTAATAATCACGTAGGTGTTGCGCAGCACCTATACGAAGTACATGCGTTAACATGATGAGCAGCAGTGCTAATTAAATATGCATACTCCTCATCATGCTTACATGGATGCAAGCACATTTTAGTTGCAGCATTAGTGTTCGCAACCATGGAAATGCTTTTACATGCAGCAGCACAGAAAGTAGACAAATGGATTGCATATAGGCAGTGCTCAGATATGAGCATGCACTGTAGCCCACATATATTAAGAGCAAGTACAGGGATACAATGTCGAATGAGCAAAAGTGAAATGGTAGAATAGGTACACATAAATGTGATATAATAAATAGCAATGTGCTATAGGAGAAATATTTAAAGTATACTCGTATCTTGCAGGTAAATGTGATGGAACTGTATCAGTAGCATTTTGAACATAAAACTTACATACTGATTTAATGATATTTTCTGTGAATGATAATCATGCAGGTGTGCACTGAAATAATAACGGGCATGCTGATAAAGGACATGGATAGGGACAGAAAGCTGCATTGTAACTGAGGGAGTGCAGCTACAATATACATGTTAATTAAATAGTTGACATCAAATAACATTTCTCAAGGATGAAAGATACATTATGGGGTGAATGCACAGAATGTATTTATAGCATATAAGGATATACAGGCAACTGATGTATGAAAGCTGACAGCACCAGTGATGAATAGAAAGACATTATAGCTGTAATGTCAGGTAACTCAGAAAAGAACATCCCTCTGCAAAGAAATGACTGTGGCACTAATAGGAAAATGGCTCATCACCTGCAAGCATGTAATAAATAGGCAAGTGCTGTATGTTTTTGTAAATGATACATGGCAATCTAATAGCAAACATACATATGCAGCCAATATCAAGACTGAGTATATGACATGTCAGGAGTCCAGTGTTGCAGTTGCTGACTTGCAAACACATCTGACATCTGACATATTAATACTGGGCATACCCACACACAATTACAGGGAACAGTAACAGAACAGCAATCCAGCATAGTCAATATAAAAAGTGTTGTCACAGAGGATCAATCACATCTCATGCTGGTCAACCCACATTCAATACAGACAGACACTTTTATGGAGTCTCACATCTGCCAGTAAACAATGGCAATATGAAGTATATGTCTTGAGGATGACATGCAATCGAGGGCATAATTATATTGTGAATAGATAATGCATACGAGCAAGGAATGACCTAAGAAACATTTGTAGCATGTCATGTTAAAACACATGCTTGAAAAGATATCAGAGAGATGCATAACAATGAAGGGGCACCACAGACATATGCATATCAGTCATATAAGTAAGAACACTCCTGAAGATCAGACAGCACTGTCATACCATATAAGCTGTACAGATGACCTACATGGTATGACAATGCATGAAAAAGCTGGCCTGTGAGTGTGTGTAAGCCACTGTAGTCTGACAGGCAAATTATAACAGATTAAAACCCCTGCTTATTATACAAGGTGCTCTCCAGGTCCTAATATTGGCTGCCTGTGCCACATCAAATAGCAGTGGAGTCTGTCACAAATAACTGAACTGAATATGTGTGTCAACACAGGAAGCATGAATATCATATGTACAATGAGAGTTAGTCAGAATGCCAGACATGAGCTACACATGTCACTGACCACACAAATCTGAGCATTATGATATGACTGATTATCTTTGACAAGGAAGCTGTCTCTGTCATGTAGTGCACATGCTGTCCCAGAATTGAACACCAGTATAGCTGTGTAGGTATGCTATAAATGTCAATACTCAAAGCACGTGCCACAGGAGGACTCACAGCATGACATGATCTGAATAAACATTTCAATGCCATGCAATCACAACTTGTGATAGCATATCATTGTCCAACATAACAATGGATAACAATAAGTAGATACATTTTTTTTTGTGATTTCATTGCATTCATATAATGCTGTCCCTGTCAGGAATTGAACAGCAAGCAATGCAACTATACTGACTAATGACATTCGGATAATCCACAAGTGCCACAGTAGAATTTGTACAACTAGTATGACAAACCACCTAGGCTAACTTATTATGTCATCTGTATGTGTGGTGAACAGTCTCTAGGCTGAAAGAGATTGTTAAGCTCCATCACAATGTCAATGGACACATTCATTACAGTATAAGGCCCAACAATGCTAACAGGCACTCAATGCAGATGTTGAATACATGAGTGCTTAACAACAGAAAATGCATGGATACTTCCCAAGATAAATACACTGTGGTAGTAATGTCACTACAAGTGAGACATACGGGGTTATGTGAAGGCATGACATCATGTACTTCTTTGCAAGGGATATGTGTGCCTTTGATTGCCATATTACATCATCAACAGTCAGCATGTTGTTTCATTTCCCCATGTCAGAGGATACACTTTCTATATATGTAATGCAAGGAACATGAAAGCCAATGTCATAATTTCTCCGAAAAAAAAACATTGCTATGTGACAAATTGTCACTGCTCTCTGTAAGAGAGACCTACATCTATATGTGTACAAAACCAATGTGAATGACAACAATGTTAGTGAGATGTACAATCACAATAACACTGACACCACATACTCTGAGCCCAAATGGAGGGATTTCAAGTAAATACCCAAGATCACAAACTAAACTTCTGGGCCTGAAATGCAAGTACCACACAACCATGTTGAGATACAACTGAGACAGTGCACAGTTAAATGGAGGACATCACCACTTTTATAATCTGGATGTTTATGATAAAAGTGTTTGAAGTGCACAATAACACTGTACAACTACACATCATATACGTTCCTGCAGGAAAGTACACAAAGTATGATGGTGAAGGACACACCCACTGCTGGACTCAACCATCCTACATATATTGTTGCAACATGTAGAAAGCACACTATCAAGGTCATGCAACACAGGAGAATGCACACTCCAAATGTGGCATGCTGCAGGCATGTTACCATTATGTGGATACTATGAACTGCTATTGTCACATAGTGCCGCTGTAATTCTAGCCCATAATTAAAGGAATACATAAAGGTGATTCTGAGGTGGCCAGTCTTATATGATAGTAATAGCTGTCACACTATTGAAGCACAGATGGAATCAAACCACCTACCTTTCCACTTACAATATCTATATCACACATTATCAGCAGACAGTGCCACAGGAGAACATTGAATGCAATTACAACAGATAGTATCTAATGAAGGGATGACATCAGTAGTGTATTGCAAATGATATTTACCTGGAAAAATAATTTTTACAGCCAATCAAAGCTTGTAAAAGTTGCCACTACATATTTGTGCAAAAAAATCATGGCTGCATTGGCAGTCACACTTGCAGAAGTTAAGCACTGCTGTAGTTGAATATCCTGCCTAGCTATTTACACGTCATCAAGAATACTGTCACATATGCTGTCACCACAGTAGAAGTCTGACATTAAACTAGCTTACGTTTACTTGCAAAACAATAACCTCATCAGTGTGTAAGCAGTCAATATAATAGTGTAATAGTTTACTCTCACTGACGGCACACAAAAAAACTGACATTTGAAGGATGGAAACGTTTGCTTCCCTTCCTACTTAACAAATATCTGCATCATTTCCTCAAACATTAAATGGCTATATTTCAACCCATGACACTGTTACTTTACACATTACAGTAACAATTTATGGACATAGTACTGCTTAAATAAGCAGAATTTCCTTTACATAATGCATATAAAATGGTACTCATTACAAACATTATGCATAGCTACACCATTGCATAGCAATGATGTTGTGGATATAAATGGTGGCCTTAGGGGATGTTGTAGTCATCTTTGGATTTGAAGATGCATTCAAAGTATACATTGCAGAGGGACATACTCACCCAACTGTAAGCAACCACACAAGCATACAGGTCTACCACGTTGGGTGTTGAACTTCTTGCCTTTCTAGTTTACACAATCATGATAGAACTGTAATACTCAGAGGTGCCTCAGGAAAAGTCTGACTCTGAAAAGAGATTGCATATTTGTCAGGATGACCTCATCTGTGAGTTTCAGAGAGGATTTTACTGTAACATTAGGAATAGGGAGCTGTGAGAAAAGTTAAATGTATTTTTCTCGAGGAAGTGGATTCACTACCCAGTGATATGCACAGTCTCACACACAAGTCTTTCATGCTAAGTATTGAACCTCCTAGCTATTTAGTTTACACAATCTAGAGAGTATTGTAATACTCAAAAGTACCATAGGAGAAGTCTGAGTCTGAATGCAGATGCTGCACTTTTGTCAGGATTACCTCATCAGTGTGTTTCAGAGAGGATTTTACTGTAATATGGACAAAGGAGTTGTGAGGAAAAATTAAATTTATTATTCTCAGGGGAAGTGGATTCAGCACCCACTCATACACGCAGTCTCACACATGCACATGCTCACCCACACACACACGCACACACACACACACACACACACACACACACACACACACACACACACACACACACACACACATACACACAAGTGTTTTAAAGCTGTTACTTATTAGCTTACAAAACCTAGAGAACAATGTGCCTATGTGAAATTGGATATGGAAATATTGGCAAAGATCAATGCTTGGAAGAGATAGTACTGTGCATTCCAGGTTGTGCAACAAATGCATATGTATGCACAGGACAATTTACCATCACTATGATTTTCACATGTAATGACATACCTTGATAATGCAATGTACAGACTGCCCTTACTCCTTACTGTACATTGTGATATTGTGAGGGACAATAACATGTTACACATAATGGGACATCATGCACACTGACTGTTGTACACCAGCAGATCATCTATTAAACATTCCTGTGAATTCTTGTCAGGATGACTGCACATCTGTATTGCTGTCAGCAGTCAGAGAACCAAATATACTTCAAACAAACACTGTTTAATGAGCGCTTTTGGTAGGATCAGTGTCCTACCTTCTTCAGACAACTAGAAATCAATTAACAAGGTATTTAAAACATGAAAAACATCACAATTAGGCAATTAGTAAAAAAACATGAGAAAGATACTTGTCCTTAAAGCTGCAATGGATTACCTAATGCTGCACACTACATAAATATATATACACATTCATTTTTCACATTTAGTCTTCAAAGAAGCTGAATATATAAATCATTTTATGGAAAATAGATAAATATCTATAAATAATATATAAATATACAACCATTAATAAAGAAAAAATAAATATATATAGACATTATTATGTATATTTTAAAAATATGTAATTATATTTATATAAATAATTAATACAATAAATATGTTTAAATATGAGTATAATATGTTAAATGTATTTCAAATATAAAATGAGTTAAATTTCTTTCAATATAAAATTAATCTAAAACATGTGTAAAAATGTTTATATACCAACACATATAAAAGGACATATCAGGGGCAGCCTAAAACTAAACACTCTAACAGTAAGCAATCAAGAAAAGATAAAAACATTACTATATAGAACAACTTGCCAACATACACTCAAGATGGAATAGAGTATGTGGCTCATACATATAACATATCCCTACAAAATAAAACAATAGTTAGATTCATACAAAACTAATTAGGTCATCTGTTTAAAGCCAAACGTTTTAAGATACATTTAATAGATATATATTCATTTAGACCTGGATATATGTGGGCTTCAGTTCTAATCTGCCACATAATTTCGTCAACTTCTAGATTTAACTGCCAAGGACCACCTCTGAGATCCAGGTGCCTTTGTTGTAAAATCGAAAATTTAAAACCATGGTCAGGGAAGTCAAGAATATGCCTGGCCAAGGCGTTATTCATATTTTTTTTACTAATGGCATAAACATGCTCATACATTTGTTTTCTTAATTTTCTCTCAGTCTTTCCTATGTAGAATGCGGAACACTGAGAACAAGTAGCTACATATATAACGCCTTTAGTATGGCAGTTGTACCTTCCATTTATGAAAAATGCTTTGTCTTTTAACATAATGTTGTTGTTTCCACAAATAAACTTACATCAATGGCATGCACCACATTTATGCATTCCAGAATTACCATGGATTGAAGATGCTACATTCCTTTCTAAAATAGATTTTAAATTTGCCCCTCTTCTAAAAGTAATTTTAGGTTTTAAACCTAACAGTTTAAGTAGCCCTTTGTCCTCTATTATAATGGACCAATTCTTGTATAAAATTTCTTTCATATTATAATGGTCCAGCGAGTAGGTACAAAGAAAACTTACTCTGTAATCTAATTCTGCCTTATAGGGAGACTGATCATTAACTGCCATCAAAGTGTTAGGAGTTGGGAATGAGCTATTTGCCAACAAGGGCCTAAAATGACCTACTTCTCTTTTATTACTGACCTCCAAGCAAACAGAATCTATTAAAGGCCCTGGATATCCTCGACTTATAAACATACTCTTTAGAAGTGAACATTCCAAATAAAAGTCTGTATCGTCAGTGACCATCCTAGCCGCTCTCACCAATTGTCCTTTCACAACAGCTTTCTTTTGGTGAAATGGATGGCTACTCGTAAAATGTAGAAACGAGTTTGAATAGGATGGTTTTCTATATATCACACTCTTGTACCTACTATTAGTTGTGTCTTTAACAAGACTAACATCTAAATAGTCAATGGCCGTTTCTTCAACTTTAAAAGTAAATTCGAAGAAGTCAGTCATAGATTGTATACTATTTATAAAAGTAGGAATAAGTGCTTTAGGGCCTTTCCATATAATAAATATATCATCCTGGTACCGAATGTACCAGGCTGCATTTCCTAAAAATAAATCATTCTGAAAAAGTAAGGATCTCTCCCAATATGCCATGATGCAATTCGCAAACCTACCCCGACACGGCGAGCCCATGGCTATGCCGGTTCTTTGTAGGAAGAAGCGTCCATCAAAAATCATTTAATTGTTTTTTAATACAATTTCAAGTAATGTCTCCTCCAAATAGATAGTTTTCTCTTCTATTTGTTTAAGGATCATAAATTCTCTGATGCATTCAAGGCCAAGAGACTGTGGGATAACTGTGTAGAGGTCCCTAACATCAATTGTAAGGAAAATAGAGTCCTAGAATATTCCAATTTACTAATATTTTCTAAAAAACTCCATGAATCCTTACAAATTTGAATTTCCTGCTCAATTAGTGGCCTTAAAATACTATCAACGTATTTTGCACACCCATAAGTAATGGAACCTCTACCATCTACAATTGGCCTAAAGGGGGGGGGGGGGTCATAATAACTTTTGTGAATTTTCGGAGAACCAAAAAGAGCAGAAATTTTAGGAGCATTCATTGTCAAAAACTGGTGTAGATCAAGATCTATAGTTCCCTCCAAAAACAAGTCATTAAGCAGTATATTAATTTTCTTATACACTATATTGATTTTGTTAATACTAACTGAAGTATAAGCTTCAGTTTGCAAATATTTATCCATATATGACACATAAACGTTTTGGTCCATAAATACAAGACCTCCCCCTTTATCGGGTTTCATAACCCTAATATCACAATTGTGTAGTAGTTTAATAAAATCACTTTCTTGTTCTGTAATGTTAGACATTTTATTCCCACCTTTTTTATGATTGTTACTTATAGATCTTAGGTCCATCTCACAAATCTTTTCAAAAGTATTGAGAATACTATGTAGTGGAGGATTAAAAAGACTAGACACTCTTAATGTATTAGTTAGGGATGGAACACCCCACCTCCCATGCAAACCTGAAGGTTAAGCTTACGCACAAAAAGTTTTAAGTCCAGGATTGCCCTTTCCAAGTTCATATTTTTATCTGGGACAAAAGATAAGCCTTTGGAGAAAAAAATAATCATCTCCTCAGAAACCTCCAAAGAGGTATAGTTATAGATCTTAAAGTCACCTTTTGAACTAGTAAGGACTTTAGGCACATGTTGGAGGGCACATGTCATCTCCTCCTCTGGTTCCGTCTGTTTCGTGCCTGACCTTGATTTCTGTTCCCTCTGCGACTGTTGTTCCTGCCACCCTGGACCATCTGAAAATCCGATGATCGGTTAGGCCCCGACTGATTAGAGTTACAATTTGATCCTTGTTGGCCAGCATTAACATTGGACATATTGTTATTATTATTGTTATTACTCATATTATTAAGTCTTTCACTCCTACTGGTTGGATATCTTCACTATCATTATTAACAGTACTTGAATCAAAATTGTTATCATTTTTCTCTATCTTGTTCTCTAGGTGTATTAGAGTTATGAGATATAAAGCCAAAAATATTTGAGTTAAAAGGGGGGCGGGGATAAGCCTTATTCGCAGCATAATCCTGGATATCCCTTGCAATTTTCCTTTTCTTTGTCACCAGCAATTTAGCCATGGTTGCATCAATGCTGGAAAAAATTCTGGCGTAATTATATTTATATCGAAAGAATTCCTTGTCTGTTTTTATTACATGTTCAAGAATTTCAAGTTCACTTTTTAGCACATTCATTTCACTTTTGTAAAAATTAATGAGCGACATAATAAATTCAGCTCCTTGTTTATCAAAAAGCCCCAACAGTTCCTGGTGAAATGTAGAATTTTCAATCAAACCTACCGGGTACCGCCATTGCCGTAGCCCCTTAGAGATAATCTTTTTTTCTAAACATTCTTGCAAATAGGCGGTTTCCAACTGTAGTTTCCTACATTTAAAAAGTTTATTATCAATTCAGAAATTGAATCAGATAGAGAACTCACCCCTGAGCATAATCCTTGTGCAGGTAATAATCCATTAGTAGTCTTATAAAACTCGTTGTTGCTTAAGAAGCTTGCCATAGATGGAAAAAGGCAAGTCTCTGTGTTTTGAGCACCTGGCTGCCACTCCGTGCTCAACCTGTCATCAGTATTCCTTCCTCGTTGTGCTGCAGCATCACGAACAGGCTGTAATCCACTGTTAACAGCACTAGCAAAGCTGTTTAGTGTTGGAGACCTCTGTTGGGAACCCCCAACAAGCGGTGGTCCCCTAGGACAAGTATTATTTTCTTGAACTGTTTTAGAGTCTAAACTCTGGGTAAGAGAATCTACTCTACCCAGTAACACCTTGACAAGAGCTGTTAGGTTGCTGATAGCATTCGCATCTAAAGTAATGGTCCTGTTCAAGCCATTCGGCTCTTCTTGTGTAAATAAAGGTTGAGACTGTGCTCTAGTTTCGCCCGCCATGTAAAAACAAAAATGAACAAACTCACTCAGAAAAACAGCAAACTTTTAAAACAACAAAGGCGGGTAGCACTGTCAGCAGAGTCGGAGAACCAAATATACTTCAAACAAACACTGTTTAATGAGCGCTTTCAGTAGGATCAGTGTCCTACCTTCTTCAGACAACTAGAAATCAATTAACAAGGTATTTAAAACATGAGAAACATCACAATTAAGCAATTAGTAAAAAAACATGAGAAAGATACTTGTCCTTAAAGCTGCAATGGATTACCTAATGCTGCACACTACATAAATATATATACAGATTCATTTTTCACATTTAGTCATCAAAGAAGCTGAATATATAATTTTTTTATGGAAAATAGATAAATATCTATAAATAATATATAAATATACAACCATTAATAAAGAAAAAATAAATATATATAGACATTATTATGTATATTTTTAAAAAATATGTAATTATATTTATATAAAGAATTAATATAACAAATATGTTTAAATGTGAGTATAATATGTTAAATGTATTTCAAATATAAAATGAGTTAAATTTCTTTCAATATAAAATGAATCTAAAACGTGTGTAAATTGGAATATTCTAGGGACTCCATTTTCCTTACAATTGATGTTAGGGACCTCTACACAGTTATCCCACAGTCTCTTGGCCTTGAATGGATCAGAGAATTTATGATCCTTAAACAAATAGAAGAGAAAACTATCTATTTGGTGGAGACATTACTTGAAATTGTATTAAAAAACAATTATATGATTTTTGATGGACGCTTCTTCCTACAAAGAACCGGCATAGCCATGGGCTCCCCGTGTGGGGGTAGTTTTGCGAACTGCATCATGGCATATTGGGAGAGATCCTTGCTTTTTCAGAATGATTTATTTATAGGAAATGTTGCCTGGTACACTCGGTACCAGGATGATATATTTATTATATGGAAAGGCCCTAAAGCACTTATTCCTACTTTTATAAATAAATAGTATACAATCTATGACTGACTTCTTCGAATTTACTTTTAAAGTCGAAGAAACGGCAATTGACTATTTGGATGTTAATCTCATTAAAGGCACAACTAATAGTAGGTACAAGAGTGTGATATATAGAAAACCATCCTATTCAAACTCGTTTCTACATTTTACGAGTAGCCATCCATTTCACCAAAAGAAAGCTGTTGTGAAAGGACAATTGGTGAGAGCGGCTAGGATGGTCACTGATGATACAGACTTTTATTTGGAATTTTAGAAAGGAATGTAGCATTTTCAATCCATGGTAATTTTGGAATGTATAAATGTGGTGCATGTCACCAATGTAAGTTTATTTGTGGAAACAACAAAATTATGTTAAAAGACAAAGTATTTTTCATAAATGGAAGGTACTACTGCCATACTAAAAGTGTTATATATGTAGCTACTTGTTCTCAGTGTTCCGCATTCTACATAGGAAAGACTGAGAGAAAATTAAGAAAACAAATTTATGAGCATGTTTATGCCATTAGTAAAAAAGATATGAATAACGCCTTGGCCAGGCATATTCTTGACTTCCCTGACCATGGTTTTAAATTTTTGATTTTACAACAAAGGCACCTGGATCTCAGAGTTGGTTCTTGGCAGTTCAGTCTAGAAGCTGACGAAATTATGTGACAGATTAGAACTGAAGCCCACATATATCCAGGTCTAAATGAATATATATCTATTAAATGTATCTTAAAACGTTTGGCTTTAAACAAATGACCTAATTAGTGTTGTATGAATCTACCTATTGTTTTATTTTGTAGGGATATGTTATATGTATGAGCCACATACTCTATTCCATCTTGAGTGTATGTTGGCAAGTTGTTCTATATAGTAATGTTTTTATCTTTTCTTGATTGCTTACTGTTAGAGTGTTTAGTTTTAGGCTGCCCCTGATATGTGCTTTTATATGTGTTGGTATATAAACATTTTTACACACATTTTAGATTCATTTTATATTTAAAGAAATTTAACTAATTTTATATTTGAAATAAATTTAACATATTATACTCATATTTAAACATATTTATTATATTAATTCTTTATAGAAATATAATTACATATTTCTTAAAATATACATAATAATGTCTATATATATTTATTTTTTCTTTATTAATGGTTGTATATTTATATATTATTTATAGATATTTATCTGTTTTCCATAAAATAATTTATATATCCAGCTTCTTTGATGACTAAATGTGAAAAATGAATGTGTATATATATATTTATGTAGTGTGCAGCATTAGGTAATCCATTGTAGCTTTAAAGACAAGTATCTTTCTCATGTTTTTTTACTAATTGCTTAATTATGATGTTATTCATGTTTTAAATACCTTGTTAATTGATTTCTAGTTTTCTGAAGAAGGTAGGACACTGATCCTACCGAAAGCACTCATTAAACAGTGTTTGTTTGAAGTATATTTGGTTCTCCGACTCTGCTGACAGTGCTACCCGCCTTTGTTGCTTTAAAAGTTTGCTGTTTTTCCGAGTGAGTTTGCACACCTGTATTGCCTCGTAGTTGCACTTTATGTATTGGCAGGACACACATGAAAGTCTGGCATAGGACAGTGCACTGCAGAATGACAGTGACTGATGTGGCGATAACAGTTTACCCAATTTGTTAACATGATGCAACTGTAAACGCTTTAGTGCAGACACAGTATTTCACCAAAATTAATTAGTTGAGTTAACATCCTTAACAAAGAATGTTCATCTCTGGGAAACAGTAATACAAACTTTGTGCAAGAGAAAACTGTGATACTATGCTCCCCTCTTTGGTTTTCTTGTACTGTTTAAGTGCAGAACTGCTGAGATGATTTGCGCTGGTGATAGCTAAGTGTTAGCATGTGCATAATCATGTCGTGAAGCGTAGGACTTAGTACAGTCCTTTCCAGTACTCTCTGTTGCTTTGTGCTGACTCCTGTGCAAAGATCTTTACAAGACAGCAGTAACAATAGGTAGCAGGAAGATTACTGTAGCAACAGGATAATGATGTGCTAAGTAAAGGGGTTAGCCAATATGTACAGAAACAGTCAGACAAAACATGACACATACTGTCATCCATATGTATCTAAACAATTTCAGTATTCCATTAATTAATTCAGATCTGATTATCTTAGCACAATATGCATAAATATATATTTTAAAATGTTAATAGTTGACAGTGGATTTTAACAAACATGACTGTATGTAATAAGTTTTACTACCCTATTGATCACTATAATCCATACATTCAGCTATTCATCTTCTGTAATTTACAGTAAACTGCATAAATACAGCTTAGCAGAGTGGTGCAAAGTGAGACAAAGTAATGTGGATGAAGGCAATCGATTGGAAAAGTATTGCTATAAGCATTTTACTCCCATTTAGCATTAATTACATTTGCTGCCAGTCACCAAACATTGGACAAATGCAGAGGTGGAAGAATAATGATGCAGAAGAAGGATGATACATCATCAGGGTGACATGGAGGCAGAGACACAATGGTGCCTCACAACAATCTGTAGCCAACAGGTACAATTACATTACTGACCCAAAAACAATCAATAGCAATTAGCTGATGGCTGGGATAGAACAAATGATATTTTAAAAAAAATTAATGCGCATTAGAGCATTAGTTCAAAACGCCACAAGTACCACCATTAAAATAACAGTACTAAAGCACATTGAAAAAATACAGAAGAAGCAGAGTCAAACACTGAAAGTTACCAACAGATGCAGAGAGAAATGGTACAAATCTGTTTTGTAGGACACGTAGGAACATCTGTACAGTGTGTTAGTCTTACTTATGAAATCATCAATAATTAGTCCTGCTCTGTACAATAGAATGATTGCTGTAAGTACAAATAAGGGGTGGGAAAGTGGAAAAACCATGAATACCTAGCCAGGATAAGGTTGGCTTACTAAGTTTCCCTGCTATGGCTGCAATGTTTTTGAGAATAATGTCTTGTTAAACTATTACAGTGGTAAGTTAAGGGAATGTGTTATCATTAGAGAAGTACAGACATTTGCAATTGAATATATGATAGGAGTATGAAGTGTCATGAAGTCATACACAGACATATTGCTGTAATTCAACCCATGACACTATGACAAATATAAATCCAATTACAAAGAGGGCAATTATCACAACATGCCACATAAGAACTCCTAGATGAATACATCCAAAAGCCTAATAAATGTTACATTATCTATACCACAATACTGCCTTTAATATGGCTTTAATCTGTATTCCCATAGTACAGCAGATTTAAGCATATTTGCGCAGAAATAACCAGGCCACTGTGGTTTAGAAATCATCAGCTTTTGCAATAAGAGGTTAAACAGTGTTCACTTACTCAGCATTGCTGTGCTGTGCCAAACGCTGCACAAATGTTGAGGACATAAAGTGAAGGCTACTCTATGGGCCATTTCTGTCCATGTATATGTTATGTGTGAATCTATATTTTGACCAGATTAAACATGTGAAAAATGGGTGGATAAGACAGTGGTGAAAATGGGGTTGGCAAGCAGACAGTAACACACAAGGAAAAGAATATAGGAATTTGTAGGAGGGTCGTGGGAGTGCACTATAGCTGCCCACTCTTCACAATGAGAATTTGCAATTTTACATCCAATTTCATGACTTTGGAGAGTGACCACACCAGTGATGGCTGACAACAACAGAAGAATGTTATATGGCCAATTGGACCAAATCAGTTGTGTCAGGTTGACACACAGGCAAAGTGCAGAGTGATGTACGGGGTGTAATTTTTTGTGGGACTGGTGCCCAGTTTTTTTTAATTTGGAAGAGAGTGGGAAAGATGATTAGGAATGAGAGGGTCAGGTCGGTAGGGTGGGTTAGAAAACATACAGGACATACAAGGCAAACAGGGATGTTGATGGAAACAAAAGGTCAGGGAGCACCATGATTGGGGATAGATAGGGGACATAAGTACCCCATGCCTCTTTGAGGCAAGTTAATGTCTCCTGGTGCATCTCATGGTTTGCAGCAATCTCTTTTGCAGATATAGAGAAGAAAACAAAGAGAAATATATGCGAAAACATAATGAATAACTGCATTGGCTGGATAGATAATTGCTGTCATATTATAGAAAGATTATGGGTCAGCATACTTACACAGCTGAGGGTGTTCCCAGTCCTACATTCAGCCTTCCATTAGCTTAGAAGGTCCTGCTTATGCTTTTTAAGTTCAATATAGTGGTGACGGCATTGTTTTCCATTGTGTGGAATGCAGTTGCAGTGCAGACAGCCCTGGCTAAGCTATTCCAAGCCTCAGCCTTATACTGATACCCAGTATAATCCCCCAGCAACAGCTTATGGCAGTACAGCTTCATGAGAGGTGCCACGAATGTCATGGACTCCAGAGCACCCCACCTTTGAGCACTAAATTTACTACCATTCACTCCCTTGCCAGCCATACCTGCAAAATTCAAACTTACAAACTATGTCTGAATTGGCACCTAATTCAGATTACATGCACTACTGGTATTGCAGAAACACTCAAAGCCATGCCAGCTGCATTTGCATGACTATAAGCAGATGGACCTCTTGGCAGACACATTTGCACTACTTACAGCAGACAGCAGTAAAGGTGTGAAACATGGCATTCAACTGTGCCATGTGTGATGTTCCATTTATTATCTCAGGTTCCTGTGGTCAACAATGGACTGCCTACTTGCATGGCTTTTGATGGTTACACATTGGAAGGTGAAAGATGGCTAAGTACTGACAGGTCATCAGTTTGGGGTTTACCCAATGTTAAAATGTTTTTGTAACAGTTGGAAATAGAACCCATGGGATACAGAAGGCAAAAAAACTTGCAACTTAATGCATTAACTGAAATTGTCACATGACAGCTAACATTAAACTCTATAAATCTAACATTTACTGATATCTGAATGAATGGAGATACAATTCAGAGTGGCCACTATGTGTGTGGTTGTAATCCTGTCTTGAAATATATTCCTATGTAAAAGTAATTCTTACTGCAGGTAAGCATGGCTCACATGGATAAAGTTGCATGAGATGATCAAGACAGGTTAGTTTATGATACATGCATACTTCTGAAGACATAAGGATCCTAAACATATAGTGTAGATATGTGATTAGTCAAAAAAAGATATTGTGTCCATCATACATGTGCTAGCGATTTTTTAATGATGTAATTATTGTCATGTCTAGGATTGTGAACTTACCTTGGTTGTGTATATATTTAATATATTAGTCATATATGGTAAAAAGTACATTGCCATTATTCAAGGCTTATTGATAAATTGTTTCCAAGAATCATGTTTAACATTATCCTTTGTTATTACTGTTAGATTCCTATTCAAAACTTTATGAGAATTTTCTTCTTACAACCTTTTATAAAGGTATAGCTACCTGTATTTGAACCCTTAAGAGTCTGCCTTTTTTATCTAAAGTCATTGGTCTTACACCTTGTGCCACCTCAGCAAGTAGTAGAATTTCTCCACTTAGTACTGCCCAGAGTGCTGAAGACAGCACACCATTGCTAAGCATGTTTGTGCTACCTAAGGCAGTCTAAACTAAACTTTTCACTTTTTTCTTAGGTAGTGCACCATGTTTGTGTGTTGCCAAACAGAGCGCAAATATTCCTTAGAAATAGATAACAACAAAGTGATATTGTGATAAATTGCAATGTGATGTCTACACATGATTCAAATAATGCTTTATATGCCTTATTCCTCTTGGTTCACTTTAGTTAAACCTGTTGTACAAAAGAAGTTGACAACTATCAAGTGTTTTTACTGAAGTAAGTACTCTCCATGTAGTGGGGTGCCATACAACAATGCCAGGTGTGTTTGGCCTACCTTCATTTTTCTTTAGGTAATGAAATGAGTTTGCACGATGTCAAATGAAGAATAAAGTACATTAAAGTGAAAAAAAAATGGAAAAGTAAATACTGTTAATTGTAGCAAAGTGTTTTGTAAATATGATGTGAACAATGTTTCATGTATCTTCTTTCTGTCAATTTCCTTAGTTACACCTTGCACCACAAACAAAGTTACTTCACTGGTGTATTTTTTTTTAATGGTTACTATCCAGAGTGCTTCCAGCCAGCCAAAAGTGCCAGGTACTTTTAAGCTGCCTAAGAAAGCCCAAATTAAAATGTTCACTGTTTACATTCAGTAGTGAACCATGATTGTGCAATGCCAAGCAGAAAACATAGAGAACAGACATTGCAGGGTAATATACATTATGGCTATTACAAATAGTGAATGAAATGCAATGCATGGGTATATGTAACAATGATGGGAGCATGAAGTGCATACACATGAACAATTCTTCCTTCTCACATCTCCATGCAGCATCAGACATGTATTTGATGGAACATGTTATTAGAACTGTAGTTAGTGGCATATGTTACAGTGGAGAGAATAATGATCACATGTTAGCAATACTGACAACACTTGATCTTTCAACCAAAACAGCATAAAATGTGTGTGTGTGTGTGTGTGTGTGTATATATATATATATATATATATATATATATATACACACACACACACACACACACACACACACACACACACACACACACACACATGTAAACTGACAGTCCTTTGCAATACTATCATGTCAATAGATTTGATCCTTGCATCAGATATATTTCATCTATCAGCTCACTGAACTTGTGCATTGTATTACAAAGAAAGATACATGTCAGTTGTTTTTCCTTCCCTGAATTCTATCTTGAGTGCTGTCAGTTGTACAATGCTGCCTAGCTAATTTGTGTGACCTATGGCAGCCTAAACTAACTTTTTCACCTTTTTTGCTAAGCTGTGAAAGTAATACTTGTGTCAGTATTGAAAAGGTAGGACTGCCAAATTCCTATATATCAGTCAATGTATTTGTAGACTTTTTTATTATGTTTTTTGTCCCTGACACAACCTGTCTAGGTATATATCAGAAAGGGTAGACTGTGAAAGCTGATTATTCATGCTGTCAAGGTAATCAGAGACACCTGCAAGCCATTAAAAGGTAACACATCTTAGTGCTTGTCCTTGCATTGCTGAGTACATGTTCATGTAATCATGTAGGTCCCTACACCATGTTTACATTCTCCACATGGTGTTCAGGTTTGGGTATTCAGGAATGTTCATAATTTCACACCTCATTTGCATATTTACTGTGCTCACATGGCTGACTCTGAACTATATGAAGTTAATGGTTTAAGCAGTGACCTTGTATCATACTGATGGTACTGTCTTAAAACCAGAGCTAAATACTGGTAGAATAGTAGGATCTTGGGTGGTTTAGCTAGTTTCTACAGTGTTATATTGTCAGGAAATGTAGCTATTTCTTAAATAATGCTTTCATTTTGACAGCACAAGGGTGAAATGAAGTGGCTGATGAAAAGTATTTGTATGATTTTTATTTATTTTTATTTATCCCTTACGTTTGGCATATCCACTTCTGCATTTCTGCACTTATGCTACTGAATGATACATGACAAATATAATTTAATTTTTATGTCATGCTTACACACTTTTTGCAGACAATGGTATTGTAAGTATGTAGCAAGGTCTGGTGTTATTATCTGTGTTAGCAGGAAAAGGAAAATGTGTTCTGTTTATGTGTTTCTACTGGGCTGGACTCCACACCAGTGGATAATAACATTATAAAAGTTTGGTGTGACCTATTTAATGCTGCATGGATAATTGCTAAATTGTTAATGCAGAAATGTATTGCAAATTTTAAACTTGTGTTATCTCTATTACAGAGGGGTTATACAATCTGTGCTAATTACTGAGTTCAAAATACACTTCTTTTTAAGTATTTTGTGAAGGGAGGTTGGTGTGTGGGGGGAGGTTGAATTTAGGGTTGGTTGATGAGGACGTGTGGAGGTCTATACCACATCGTCCAACAACCTATTTTGTGAATAACTCTTCATCAAACTTTATTTGTCAAAAGCTCTATCCATTGAATGATCATTTTAGCATTTTTTTCCAGGGAATTTACCATTTTCTCCATTGTAGTGTGATCTCAGAGTTGGTATATTTAGTTGGGAGTGTATGGGGGGGGGGTGCACCCTCCCACATTGGAGGGCATAGCTCCTCCAACTGAATGGGTTTTAAATTTTGTGATTTTTGTGACAAGTGGTAGTTGGCCTAGTGGTTATTTTCCCTGGGAAAAATGTACCTTAAAATGCCTCATTACATCCTTACTTGATGGAGTTGTGTGGGTTTCCTATGGGCATTATGAGCCAGAGCTCCAGTGCATAACCTGCATCCCCCACTAGATGCCCTTGAGGGATGTCACACCTAGCAAACCTGGTGTACTGCTTACAAGTGTGTCATATGTGTGTTATGGAAACTGCCTTGGTTACCTGCACAAACATTGTAGTTAATCCCTTGGGCATTACAAACAACCTGGCAATTTATAGAGGGGAAACCTTTTCTGTTGATGTACCTTCTTCCCTGTTCTCCTCGTGGGGGGGGGGGGTTATTTCTATATGTGTGCAAACTATGGCCCCCAGCACTTCAAGGAAGTGTGCTATTACACAGAATTCCTGCACGGTTCTTGATCCCTCATGATCTGTTCATGTGAAACGGATATGCTCCCTTGCATGTGGTAGCATTGCATTTAAAAAGTGATAAAATATTCTAGAGGCAGATGACTGTGACATCCCTAATATATCCCCTGTGGGTCTCTGAAATGTGCCAGTTGCTAATATTCATGATGCTGAACTTACCATTGTTTGCACTGGGATGGGTTCTCCTCAATTTCCATGGGGCCTAAGATGGAGGCATCAGAGGTTGTATATTTCTTCCAGTGTGTCCATGTCCACCCTGTATCTGTCAACAATTTCTGTTTCATGCAGTGAATGATGTGTCAGACAGGGTCTAAACACCCTTCTTCTTGCCCGCAGTCTGGCAGCAGCAGCAATAGCACTCTGCATACCTCTCAACTGTCCAGATTTTTGTCTCATATTTTTGATCTTTTTCTCATAAAATCTTGGTTTTCTTGCAAATCATTGCCATCTCTTTGAGGATTGAAGTCAGAACATAATGACAGACATTTGAGTTTCAGACTTTATACTCTTCAGAAAATCCATGCTAATGCAGAACCTGTTATTCTATCAAGTTTCTAAGTTTGCAAGAGCAATATTTTAAAATTGTCCCTATTTTGAGGCCTTTGTCACCCTTTGCTTTACAGCTTCCTGAATAGCTCAGCCAAATTGGATTGGTTCATTAGTATGTCCTCTGGCACCTTATGCTTTCATTAGTATATTTTGCCATTTCCCATTGTTGTGCAGCTATTCATGTGGAGCCACTTAATGAATACCAAAGTGGGTGCTATCATGTTGGCAGTACTGCAAGATCCCAACACAATTGGTACACTTTCTCTGGCTGTTAATGAATCCCAGTCTATGAGTATCTGAGTTCTTCAAGGCCTATTCCTTTCGGTTCCATTTCTTTACTTTTGTCTTATGACTCTTTTGTTTATGCTCTTTCTCCAAAATAAACAGTACTGCTATTATCATCAGGCAGAGAGTTTTCTACTGTGACTGCTGCTTCATATTTACTTTTAATAATTACATTTTCAATTGTCTGTATTCTCCTGTCACTGGTAATGACTTATCAGTTTCTCCAAGTACAAATCAAGAATGCCTGTTAACATTTGCTCATTTGCCTTGTAAGCACTACATTTATTGTTCTTTTTCCATTGCTGTGATTTATCTTTAATGCAAGAATTAGAGTTCTGATCAGAGTAAAGGTTGTTGCATTGTAGCAAGCTCTGGGAACTATGAAGATATTAATGCTTCCCTAACTGTTAGTGCAGTCTGTGACAATGTGAGGTATTGCCAGCTATGCCAGGAGAAGTAGGGCAGTGGATGTGTAACATGTGCCAACACAGCTAGCTGGAATTTTGTAAAGAATTATATGCCACTTGTATATAAAAATGATTTATACAGATGATTGGATTAAGACGTGTACTTATAAAGCTGCTTGTGTTAAAAATGGACCAACAGTGTGCCTTGATGGACATAAAAATAAATATACATGCATTATTGTAACTGGTTAAAGGTATATGTTGTAACAGAGAATACTGGAAAAGAAGGGGTTAATCTCAATCCACCTGACTTTGGAAAATAGAAAGAAATTAAATTACTGGGCCTAGGACATAAAGATATTATCCCAATGTTTTGAATTAAGTCAGAGATGCAATGTCTGTAAGAAGTATGGTATATTAGCTCCTATAGAAAGAATGGAAGTGTTTTATGGTTTTATGACTTCCAGGAGCTGCAGCAGATTTTAGCAAGGCTCTCTGTGTGTGTTTATTATTGACACATACATGCTAAATCCTGGCAGTTTCTAGTAAAGGGGGGGGGTTGCATGGGAAGCAGAAGTCAGATGACCAGATGTATATGATGTCATTCTGTAATCCATCACTAAAAATTATATTTTAATACTAGGAGATACTGAAGTCTCCTTGCACTCTGTTGTAACCTGACAAAGAAGGATCTTTCACCTACTTCATCTTGCTTTGCTCTAGTAAGTAACCAGGGAATAATAATCCTTTAGATAACTCGGGAAAATATAGTGAGTTTAGTTAGGTATTATTTTTTCTGTAACTGTGTGAACCTTTCCACCTGTGTTATTTTTAATATTTCCTGTGTCTGAAACTCTGGTGTTTATTGTAAATAGATATTTAACATTTTCATCTTCTTTTATTATTTATTATTAAATATATTTAAACTTTTCATTGTGGCTGGTCCATTAGGTAATATTTTAATCTTTGAGAGTACATATATCTGTTGGTGACACTGTGGCCACTCCTGAAAGCCTGGCTGTTTGGTCAAGATTGCCATTTGTATTAATATTAATTTCACTCAGTATAATTGGGTACCCTTGCATGAGCCTTAGAGTAGCTGGCTTTGGGGTGTCTGGTGTCAGTGTATGCTAGCCTTTCCCAGGTGTGTGTGTGTGTGTGTGTGTGTGTGTGTGTGTGTGTGTGTGTGTGTGTGTGTGTGTGTGTGTGTGTGTGTGAAAATCAAATCTCAAAGTATGTTTGTATCAGCTACTTAGTGCAGGGACACGAAGCACTTGTTTCACTGAGAGGGTGCTAGAGGACTTGGCTTGGACACTCGGCTGAGAACTTAACTTTACATCTGTGACAGTGAGTAGTCTTACTGGGAACCTGGATAGAGCCAGAGAGGGAAACCCTGACCCCAGGCTGAGTGTGTTGTCTGTGTTTTCTTAAGGGAAAATTTGCTTGATGTAGAGATCTGCATTTGGTGATACTGGGTGTTTCCATTTTTTTCCAAGTGAACATCCCTCTCCAGTGTCAAAGGTGAGGACTGAGACTCCTTGATTACTGGCCCAGAGTGGGGACATCAGACAGTCATTTGTTACAAAACCAGATTATTAAGTTCCAATCATAGCTGGTTAACATTGATGGGCCATTTCCCTCCCTCAAAAGCTACACATATAGGGATATTTTTGTTATTAGATTGTGGTTTGTTTTGATATATAATTCCAGCACCTTAATAAGTTTAATAAATAGCCCATGGCAAGACAGCCACACAACATATACATGAATAGCTACACTGTTTAAAAGCTTCAGGCAGCACAGTGGCAGCACTGAAAACAGGAAATTATATTGTGGTATATACTACTATGAACTTGATATGAATAGCATACAATTTATGGAATAGTCTTCATCATAAATAGATAAATAGATAGCCATAACAATTTAATCCAAAATATATTTCAGATGGCAGTGTTGGACAGTTTTGTGCTGTTTAAGAAATACAGTTATATAAATACTGATGGCAGATAAGGATTGCCTGACCCACTTATTCAGCTATTTGCCCACTTTCCTGATATCTAATATGCTGCATTCACTACCAAACCAGCAATCTATTTCTTTTTCCTTCCTCTTAGTAAAATATTTGTTGGATGTTCTTACTTGAATTTTGCTACTGTTCTCATGTTACTGCTGCATCAGTTAAGCTATTCCAATCAACTATTAACATTCCTATGAATAAAAAATATATATGTTTCATATCCTCTTTGAGGCTTCCACCTTCCATTCTAAAATTGTATCTCCTTGCATCAGTCTCTTTGTTTTCAAAGAATGAACCACCTGGACTCTGCAGATTTCCTTTCAGTACAAAAATGCTTCTGTTTTGTTCTCCTTTGCCCCCTTTTTTCAAACTTCTACATATTAATACCCCGCTCTGTCTCTTTAAGTCTTCTGCTGAAGATCAGCATCTTTGTTCACATTGCTGTACTGAGATGCTTTTTCAGAATCAATACAAGAGTGTTTGTGTGTGTATGAGACACCTTATACTGCTGTCGGTCATATCAAGAGGAGTTGGAAAACAAGGATGAGGCTGAATCAACAACTTTAATGAACATGATTGCAAGTATCAAATCAGAAAGCAAGTAAACATAGAAGAGATGGTAGTAGATGTCTAACCAGTAATACAACTGTGAGGGATGAAAAGCAAAGTCCGATGTTGTGCAAAAACAGTAAAGCAGCAGAGTGACTTACATATCAATGCACATTTGATAAGTAATATGTACTCTTGTGACGAATTGTGAATTAAGAAGAACATGTAGTCCTGGATGGGCCACAGAGCTGTCTTAAATAAACTATTCAATAGCTTGTAAGCATGTACATTGCTTTTATGGGACAAGGGAGAATGAAACCATAGAAAGAGACATGGATGGATAAAGAAAGAAAGAAAAACAGAGACAGAGAAAAGGGGAATAACTGAGAAGCTTTGTGACTTGTTGATAAAATTTAACCTGACAAACACAAACTTTCCAGGTTAGAACTCGTTGGCTTTACAGTTACCTGACAATGTTTATTGTTGTTTTAATGGCAAAGTGAGGGCACAGTATTCTCACATTAAATGCTGCCACCCTTTTGGATGTTTCTGTTTTCCTCATGGGCTCACAATATACTTAAGTGGGTATGGGAGCAAAGTTCCCCATATGTATATTACCTTTTACTTATTTAATTTCATTTTTAATGAGCTGACTACTTATTCAGTTGTGATCAGGTGATTGACTATTTGGTTTATTAGGGAGCTAGAAAAATGGGACTTTGTGGGGGAGCATAAATGAGAAGAGAAGGAAGTGAAATAGAAAAGACAAATCGCTCCCCTTACCTTGCATATATTTACACTTATTGGAGAAAGTGTTGTTATATGACAAGATCCATTTCTGAATGACAAACTCCCTAGAAAAGTAATACATTTAGTGTTTTGAAGGTCTATGGTTGGTAACGAAATGCAATTTGTAGTAGAAACATCAAACAATATTTCTCAGTCTGCTTTCCAAGAGTAAAGTACAAAGCAAGGAAAGCAAGGAAACATGAAAACGAAGTATCCCATTATGTAAAACAAAATTTAAAATGAATGAAGCAAAAAAAAATAATGCAGTGCACGGAAACATCTAGGATGGATGCAGTTGGAAGGAGGAAGAGAGATCAAAAGTCAAAAGTGGAAACAAGCAGAATGAATATGTGATAAAGAAAACTAGGGATGTAGAGGAGAGAAACTAAGTAAAACTTGACATTTTGTATTCGTTATGGTACAGGCAATCTTGATATAGTGTCTTCTAATATGACGTTGTGACAAACTAAAAACAGTGTGACTCTCATAATCATAATGAGCTGCATCAAAGCATACACAGATTATAATGGAAGAAACCTCTTTGTTAACCAAATGTGCCAGAGTATTCCAGCCAGATATCAGCTACCACATCTTCTTCATCTCTCTCTCCTCTGCTACTTTCCTAGACCTATCTAAAGCATTTGACATGATCCCACACAAAGAACTCATCTCTGTCCTCAATAACCTATCCTTCTCTCAATCAGTCACCAACCTGTTTCAGATTTACCTGTCTGACTGCCAGTAATCCATTGTATGGCAGACTGACATATCTCCCCAACTACCTGTCTCTATAGGGGTTCCCCAAAGATCCATCCTTGGACCCCTACTCTTCTCTATTTTCACCAATAATATAGTCTCTGCCACCAAACATGGCCCACTCATACAATACGCAGATGACTCAACCATCATCTGCTCAGCCCAGTCCCTACCTAAACTGCAAAAAGTCACACAGGAAGCCTTTTCCTCTATGGAAACTTGGTTATCTGATGCACAATTAATACTCAACCCAAGCAAAACTAAACTACTCATCTTCCAACCCACCAAACATATTCAAAACAACTCTCACTTTAACATCACGGCAAAAGACAACACCACTATACACCCAACAGAACACATCAAATTGCTAGGAGTGGAAATAGACAATAAACTAAAATTTGACATTCACATATCCATGACCATAAAAAAGTCCAGAAAAAACTAGGAGCATTATACAGAAATAAGCAACTTCTCACCAAAGCAGCAAAGATTTCAGTAGCAAATTCCCACCTTATCTCCACCCTACTTTATGCCTTTCCAATATATACCAACCTAAGGCAATGCGATCTAAACAAGCTCGAGATCTGCTACAACAAAATCACCAAATTCACCACAGGGGTATCCTGCCATAGTCACCACTGTCTCTCACTTGCTGAACTGGGCTGGCTTGAACTCCCTCACCTCCTTCACTGGTATCAACTCACACTCATCCACAAACTAGTAAACCATCCACTAAAAGTCCCATCCCTTCAGAATCTACTCCAACCCTATCGCACCACCAGACCACTAAGATCCAGCAACAAAAATCACTTGCAGGTCACTAAAGCCAATAACTCTGCTGGAGAAGCACTATTCTCTTGCGCCATAGCCAATTTATGGAACTCCCTCCCACCCACAATTACCTCCATACCATCATGCACCCACTTCAAAACTTTACTAAAAGCACACCTAAAACATGCTGGCTATGCCCTTGCAACTCCCACTCTAATGTCACCCACTCCATCCACCCACTACCTTTCTTTCCACCCCACTAACTACCTTGATTATAGCAAGCTCGGATGCTCATAAACCTAACTACTTCTTATGTAGCAGGAACTTCTTATTGTAACAATTGTTAATGTATGTTAAGTACTTCACAGATGATAAAGACTCTAGCTGTCTACTGATGTACTATGTTCTTCATCTGTAACTATGTTTGTAATTGTTAATTGCTATGTTGATCAAACTGTTAATTGCTTTGTAAATCCAATGTAACTACTGTCTGTATATTTTATGTGGAGCTTTTCTCCCCGGGCCTGTGCTGAAAATGGACCTATGTCCAGTCGGACACTCCCGGTCAACAAATGTAAATAAATAAATAAATAAATTCATCACTTTCTATTCCCACCTGACAACCCTCTTTTACATGTTTCCCTATTGTCTTTTATGGAAAATGAAGGAAAAAATAGACATGTAGAGCCCTATTTAAATTGTGCAGAGGCAAGGGAATTGACTGATTTACAGGGAGTAATTGGTAGGCAGCGATATGGCTTATTACAATGAAGCAAGAACCAAAGCTACTTTTCACCCTGCATCAGACAATGACTTTTTTCTCAGAGGCACAATTAAAATAATGATGTGGCAGAGTACACAGGCAACGCAATTGAGACTGGAACTGCTATGTATGTACATCCTAAAAAGGTCATAAGGCCATTGCCACATCTAAACCCCTCTGAAACCTCCCTCACCTTTATAAGCATTTGAAATGTTGTAACTCCCTTCAGCTACTACTGAAATATGGAGACTGGCTTAAAATGTGGACTTGCATATATCATGCCTGAGATGGCCATTTCTTGGAATACTCTCTTTTCTTCAAGGTATGGAGATTTTGTAGTTGGTATGCATATATATATATATATATATATATATATATATATATATATATAGATAGATAGATATACATATATATATATAAATATATATATATATATATATATATATATATATATATATATATATATATATATATATATATATAAGCATAAGGGGTGCAGGGAGTTTGCACCCCTCAAAAAAAAAAAAAAAACAAGTTTAAAGGAGAACAGAAATGTTCAAAATGTACTCTTCTCCTGTATTTTTGCATTTGTTTTCAGTGTGTTGATACTTGGAGGTATGAGTCATGACATTTCAACAGAGAGGCCCCCAACTCAGATCAATTGAAAAATAATAATATGGTTTTCTCCTCTATAGACTGGTTTCATCTTAATCCCCTTCAAAACTTTCAATCAAATGCTAAGCAGTAAACTAAAGTACTCCTCCCTTTTTAGAAATGTTTAGGTTCTCTATCTACTTATTTCTGAATTTCCTGTTTCTTCCCTTTTCTTATTATTCTTATAGCCTCTGTTTAACTAAAACTCTGTTTCTTTGTTTAACATAATGTCACCTTCCCCACTTCTAACCATATTATTTCTTGTTTTTCTCTATTTTGCCCTTAATCATCTTAACTTATTTCTTTTTCACTTTTCACTATTTGCACTTCATTTTGCTCTTATTATGAATCACACAATTGTATACGTATATGTAATTCAATTACCTGGCTTGTTTTTACTTCTCCATTATAATTAAACCTTTTCATAAGACATTTTATTCGCATTATTAAGGCTTTTTACTTTTATATGGTACTCACTGTATAATCTACAACTATTTTTTGTACACTGGAGTTATTCCACTATAACTCAGTCAGGCTATCTTGGTCAACAAATGAAATGAATACGTCAATGAATGAATGAATGAATGAATGAATGGATACATTAATGAATAAATAAATAAAGTAGGTATTATAGAAGTACCAGATATGGATTTATTTAGCTTGGATTGGGTCTAACTTGGAACATTTTATGCATGGAGTAATGTCAGCATGGGGAGGGGAAAGGATTTCAGTACACAACTGTTTTTGAAGTCTCTTACTGTGATGCAGACAGTAAGGCAGAGTATGCTTGATTATGTGTCATCATTTACTTTGCAGAACAGATACTGTGATTGCTACAGAAGGTAATGCTTCTTCACAGGAATAGTTCTGTTGCCTGAAAGGGCAGATGTTATTCCAGCATTGCACTTTATTTAATTTCAAGTTAAAAAGGAGAAATCGCCATTCTACACAGTAATATCTTCCTTCAAAAGTGGAGTTTTCTAGTAAGTCAACACACAGATGGCACACCTCTCAACCTTTTAGTGTAACAAACCTGGACACAGTCAAAAATAATGGAGGGGGAGGGTCAAACAAAAGGCCCAGAAATATGGACAAGTTTTAAACATTGCTCTTATAAACTTAAAAATTTGCTAGAAGAACAGTTTTTGTGCTAGCATGCATTTTATGAGGCGTATAAAATTTTGAACTCAAATTTCTATAATGTTTAATTAATTCAGACCTCAATTATTTGCCAGAAAACCACAAATTTTATGAGGAATAGATCAAAACTGTGAGGCAAAAATCTGGACATTCTGTAAAAATCTGGACATTTGAGAGGTTTGACTGTTGCAGATGGAAGGTACTTATCTATACCACCGGTAGTCCAAATAAGGAAACATTATCTGGCTATGGGACTCCAACCTAGATTTGTATGAGACTCATTCACAGCTATCTGCCACCTAGCAGTGACAGGCATGGTACTCTGCAACCTAGGATTCTCTGGTGGCAACACACTAGATGTGGTAGGGATTTGGATTTTAAGTAGTTAGGGAAAACCTGCAAGCTACATATATCATTACTCAGCTGCATACTTAGGAGGAAGGCATATAAAAGAAAATAATTATCACTGTTCTTCATTCATGTAACCCATGGATTCATAACATTCTACAGACTTACTTTTCCAGAATATTATTAAATGTGTTATTCACTGTATATCCAGTAGGTGTCAGTACTGACAATGTATGCAAGTAAGACTCAGTTAGGGCTGGACTACCAAATTGTTGAGAATTCATGGATGCAGGGGGTAAAGTCTGAAGCGATCATAAAAATAAATAAGTTGAATTGAAAGTCATTTTTTTCTTTCTGCTATACTTCCCTTTAGGTGACATCTGCAATGGAAAGTACAACTGGTGACAACATGATTTGTGATACATTTTTGTTGATTAAGTATACACATCAGAATTCCCTACTATGAGTTCCTAATATATTCTTCAAAAGAAGTAACTGCTGCAGAACAAACCATAATGCTTTAATTTATGCAATGGTCACAGAATCTCCCTAGACTAAACATACCAGTCCTGAAACTAGCACAATATTGATATTTTTGTATCCTGTGTTTTCAAAGCTGATGTGTCTTGTTCTGCAAAAATAGCATTTTTAAACCACCATCCACAAACCCATACAGTCTGTGATATGAGAAAGGAGCAGGTACTTCAGCAGACCCTCTTAAGCTGATCCTGATCAAATGTTACATGCACTCCCCATGCAATCTATTTAAATATGAAACAGAGATGGAAGGGTAAGCATAAATCACTTAAACACATCTCTTCATCCAAGGCTGATATGCATGGCCATACCAATTAGAATCTGTAAAGGCAATGGACTAGTCAAAAAGCAGAATCACAGCAATGAAGAAGTATGTGCCTTGGCTAGATCTCAAACCTAATCACTTGGGGTAATCAGTAAAGGTGCTCAACCACAAAGCTACTAAAGTACATGAGACTGACCCAGCCATACATGTGAGGAAGGAACAAATCCTTCAACACCTGCCCAATTCAAGATATCTGGGCCATGGAAAGAGCACATTGACTGCCTTTGCAAAACATATATGACAGGCTGGCAGCATGTTCTACAGCAGAAGGAACTGCAGAATAAGTTGTGACCCTTTAGTATATGCAGGGGCCACAGCATCCATCCAACTACACACACACACACACACACACACACACACACATATATATATATATATATATATATATATATATATATATATATATATATATATATAGGCACCAGGAACAGCACAGTAGTGACAAAAACATTATTTTGTTTGCTGATGTCTCAAAGTTGACAAGGTGAACTTACTGCTTTGGACCAAATAAAGCTTCTATAGAGCTTTTTTAAGTCATGGTGTTGAAAAGGCAATTCATAATAACACTGTCTATCTACTGTGTATAGAAAATGTGAAATCTCTGTGAGTGTTATTTTTTTCAAGTCTCAAAGTGATGCAGTGGTTTAGCTGAAACCCAAGACTCAGAGAAAACCAATTTGCCCTCTCCCTCTTGTTTTGTGACAGTGAAGAAAGACACATTTGGCTCAGTGTTGGGGGTTTCTCCTCACTTGGAAGTATACAGATAATTGCTCTCCCTTCCAAAAGAAGCTTTCCTGTTTATTTCACTGATAGTGTCATTCAGCAAAAACATAGCTTTCAGCCTCTGCTATTTCCTTTCAGTGATTCAACATAAACCCTATGTAGATATCCTATAATAGGCACTTTATTGAAGAATAATCCGGTACAAATAATCCAGACTCCGTAACAAGCCATGATAGCACTTGCTCATTAAATGTACTCATTGTCCAGCTAAGTAAAATGATAGCACAAAGATGCATTTCAGAAGAAAACTATGACTCAAATGCTTAATTTGCTACCTGTTAACATCACACAGAAGTTCATTGAAAGAAACCTCAATTATCAGAGATATGGAGTGGATACAACAGAGGCTGCTTTAAAGAGATCTGTGACAACTGAATATTGCCATGGATCTGAATACTCTAATGAATCTTAATAGCCCATATTTCAGCCAGGCACAATTACCTTTTCTTTATGAATATCCTTAGAATAATCTTCATTCTTTAGTTTTTAGTGTGATATTAACACTTCAAAGAAATGATGTGTGTGTTATTATTGCTGCATATTGTTCCGTTTAACAAGCCTGAGAAACAGATGCTAGAGAATACTTAAAAAGGTTTGCAACATGTGCTAGAAAACATGGTCATACCTGCTGCAACACAGATTGCATAACCAAAACTCATACCAGAATGACTCATAATTTCTGAACTAAAAGTTATTTCAATCAATGGACAGTTTTTCCAAATAGGTAGTATGCTTACGTCTCTAGCACACATGCTAAATCTTGAATGATGCAGAGCAGATTGTTCATCCTTTATCAAGTGAGTTAAACTCACTAGGCTAATAACTTATTTTCATCAGAGACCTGAGGTGGCATTTATACCACTAGGGGAAATTTGTCCACGGCATCAGGGAACTTCCCTGTTCTTTCCAATACCTGCCATAGGATCTTTTATATCCACTTGAGCTACCACCAACTCCAGGTCATGGGACCTCAGTTTAACATCTCATTTGAAGGATAACATGATCAGGAGTGCAGTACCCCCTTTATGCTTCAATGCAGGGTCAAAAATTCATCTGCTCAGTATGGGAAGCAAACTATTAATCTTCATCTCAAAAGTCAAGTGGGTTACCTGTTGCACCACTGACACTGCTTGGCATGGTTTTTGTACAAGAATGAAAAATAAATTTATTAAGCATTCTAGATAAGCTATTTCCTGTATATGATTTACCTCATCCTTATAACTGGTACTTAGGTGGTTTCTGTGGTAAACAATAACAATACTTCTCTATGGAAGCCATTTTCGTTGCAATGAAGTACTTTATATTTGTTCAGAACTATGCCACTACAATAGACCTTCATTATTTTCTCCATTCAAAAATATGAATGCTATGAATCGCATACTAATCAGAACAAAGTATGCAAATATGTAAAGTGCTTTTGCCTTATGCATTTACCTGAGCTAAGAAATCATAATTAAACAGCTTCATCAGTTGCAGAGTTCCCTTTTGCATTGATTTAACAAGGCTTAACGTTTAGCGAGTGCAGCTTTGCAGATTAAAAAGACAGAGGCAGAAATGTCTTAAATCCTAGAAATGGTAGTGGTAATTTAACAACTTGTTCTGAAAAGGTGTACATTCATTGTTCTGAGTTAAAAGTATTGAAACAGCTGAAGTTACAAATATGAATTTTGAAAAAAAAGTAATAATATCATGCTTATAACCTCTGTGTTTTTAATATTTTACACTGATTTTATAGTCATCTTAATTTAACTTGAACAGTAGTGATACCTCTAGGCATTCCCCAAGGCCCAGCAGAGTGACATCACTGTATATCTAATATTGTCTGTTCAAATTTAGATTAGTAATTGCAAAGAAATAATATGTACAAGTTACTGCAACATTTATTCTATTTTATTGACATTTTTATTGAATTAAAAATCAAATAGACCTTCAAAAATTTTACAATAGATTGAAAACAACAACAAAAAAAACATTATTTACAATATAAACAAACATATCCGAGTGAAAATAAGTACATACACTTAATGTAATAGTAGTAATAAGGCCAAAATAAGTGAATAAAATTAGTTTTGTAGGTTCAATAAATTTAAAACTTTAGTCTGTGGATTAATGGAACCCAGCCACTGGGGATGCACAAGCCAGTGCACTTCTTTGTGCCGGTCCCAAGCCCGGATAAATGGGGAGGGTTGCGTCAGGAAGGGCATCCGGCATAAAACTTAGCCAAATCATTTCATGCAGTCACCAATAAATATTTCCATACCGGATGGGTTGAGGCCCAGGTTAACAACGACTGCCACCAGTACTGTTAGCCAACAGGGTGCTGTCAGAAATTGGGCTACTGTTGGCCGAAGGAGGAGAAGAGGCGGAAGGCATGGCCGAAGGCAGGAAGAGACGAGAAAGGCTAGGACTGTGGTAGTGAGGGTCGGAATTTGAATGTTGGCAGTATGACTGGTATAGGGAGAGAGCTAGCTGATATGATAGACAGAAGGAAGGTTGGTATATAGTGTGTGTGCAAGAGACCAGATGGAAGGGGAGTAAGGCTAGGTGTATCGGAGGTGGGTTCAAATTGTTTTATCATGGTGTGGATGGGAGGAGAAATGACGTAGGAGTTATTCTGAAGGAACAGTATGCTAAGAGTGTTTTGGAGGTGAAAAGGGTGTCGGATAGAGTGATGTTTATGAAGCTGGAAATTGATGGTGTAATGATGAATGTTGTTAGTACATATGCTCCACAAGTTGGGTGTGCAATGGATGAGAAAGAAAAATTTATGAATTGGATGAATTGGTGATGACTGTACCCAAGGGTGAGAGAGTGATGATTGGAGCAGATTTCAATGGGCATGTTGGTGAAGGGAACAGAGGGGAAGATGAAGTGATGGGTAGGCATGGTGTTAAACAA
The DNA here is from genome assembly GCF_019279795.1 of Protopterus annectens. Taxonomy (NCBI): domain Eukaryota; kingdom Metazoa; phylum Chordata; order Ceratodontiformes; family Protopteridae; genus Protopterus; species Protopterus annectens. The sequence goes on from NC_056739.1 coordinate 1,304,034,684, forward strand.
AGGAATGCAGAAGGTCAGATGGTAGTGGATTTTGTGAAAAGGATGGACATGGCTGTGGTGAATACATATTTTAACAAGAGGGAGGAGCATAGGGTGACATGCAAGAGTGGAGGAAGATGCACACAGGCGGACTATATGTTATGTAGGAGGGCCAGTCTGAAGGAGATTGGAGACTGTAAAGTGGTGACCGGAGAAAGTGTAGTTAGGCAGCATAGGATGGTGGTTTGTAGGATGACGTTGGTGATCAAGAAGAGGAGGAGGAGTGTGAGGGCAGCACCAAGGATCAAATGGTGAAAATTGAATAAGGGTAATTGTGAGGTGGAATTCAGGGATGAGTTAAGGCAGGCACTGGGTGGCAGTGAAGAGTTACCAAATAGCTGGGTAACTACAGCAGAGCTAGTAAGGGAGACGGGTAGAAAGGTGCTTGGTATCACATCAGGACAGATGACGGATGACAAAGAGACATGGTGGTGGAAAGAGGAAGTACAGGAGAGTATACAGACAAAGAGGTTGGCAAAGAAAAAGTGGGATTGTCAGAGAGATGAAGAAAGTAGACAGGAGTATAAGGAGATGAGGTGCATGGCAAAGAGAGAGGTGGGGAAGGCTAAGGATAAGGCATATGAAGAGTTGTATGAAAGGTTGGACACTAAGGATGGAGAAAAGGACCTGTACCAATTGGCTAGACAGAGGGACCGAGCTAGGAAAGATGTGCAGCAGGTAAAGGTTATAAAGGATAATGAGGGAAACATACTCACAAGCGAGGAGAGTGTGTTGAGGAGATGGAAAGAGTACTTTGAGGGGTTGATGAATGAAGAGAATGAGAGGGAGAGAAGGTTGGATGATGTAGGGATAGTGAATCATGAAGTACAATGGATTAGCAAGGAGGAAGTAAGGATAGCTATGAAGAGAATGAAGAATGGAAAGGCTGTTGGCCCAGATGACATACCTGTGGAAGCATGGAGGTGTTTAGGTGAAATGGCAGAGGAGTTTTTAACCAGATTGTTTAATGAAATCTTAGAAAGTGAGAGGATGCCTGAGAAATGGAGAAAAAGTGTTTTGGTACCGATTTTTAAGAATAAGGGTGATGTGCAGAGCTGTAACAACTACAGAGGGATTAAATTGATCAGTCACAGCATGAAGTTATAGGGAAAGAGTAGTGGAAGCTAGGTTAAGAAGGGATGTGATGATTAGTTATCAGCAGTATAGTTTTATGCCGGGAAAGATCACTACAGATGCGATGTTTGCTCTGAGAGTGTTGATGGAGTAGTTCAGAGAATGTCAGAAGGAGTTGCATTGTGTTTTTGTAGACTTGGAGAAAGCACATGACAGGGTGCCTAGAGAGGAGTTGTGGTATTGTATGAGGAAGTCAGGAGTGTCAGAGAAGTATATAAGAGTGGTACAGGATATGTACAAGGGTAGTGTGACAGCAATGAGGTCTGCGGTGGGAGTGACGGATGCGTTTAAGGTGGAGGTGGGGTTACATCAAGGATCAGCTCTGAGTCCTTTCTTATTTGCAATGGTGATGGACAGGTTGACAGAGGAGATCAGACAGGAGTCCCCGTGGACTATGATGTTTGCAGATGACATTGTGATCTGTAGTGAGAGTAGGGAACAGGTGGAGGAGACCCTGGAGAGATGGAGATATGCTCTAGAGAGAAGAGGAATGAAGGTCAGCAGGACTAAGACAGAATATATGTGTGTGAATGAGAGGGAGGATAGAGGAATGGTGAGGATGCAAGGAGTAGAGGTGGCGAAGGTGGATGAGTTTAAATACTTGGGGTCAATAGTTCAGGGTAACGGTGAGTGTGGAAGAGAGGTAAAGAAGAGAGTACAGGCAGGATGGAGTGGGTGGAGAAGAGTGTCAGGAGTGATTTGTGACAGACGAGTGCCTGTAAGAGTGAAAGGGAAGGTCTACAAGAGGGTAGTGAGACCAGCTATGTTATATGGGTTGGAGACAGTGGCACTGACAAAAAGGCAGGAGTTTGAGCTGGATGTGGCAGAGTTAAAGATGTTAAGATTTGCACTGGGTGTGGTGAGGTTGGACAGGATTAGGAATAAGTATATTAGAGGGTCAGCCCAGGTTGGAAGGTTTGGAGACAAAGCCAGAGAGCAAGATTACGTTGGTTTGGACATGTGCTGAGGAGGGATGCTGAGTATATTGGGAAAAAGATGCTAAGGATGAAGCTACCAGGTAACAGGAAAAGAGGAAGGCCTAAGATAAGGTTTATGGATGTGGTAAGAGAGGACATGCAGGTGGTTGGTGTGACAGCGCAAGATGCAGATGACAGGAAGAAATGGAAACAGGTGATCCGCTGTGGCGACCCCTAATGGGTACAGCCGAAAGAAGATGATGATGAGTCTGTGGATTAATGGATGAAGGTTCTGAAGGTGATTTCATTATTCTGATGGAAACATTTATTTCTAAACATTACATGACTGGAAAAACTGCATAGATGTCTGATATGTCTGTTGTAGCTAAACAGAAATATTCGGTGTTGTTCACATACTGATTCTTCTTAATGTTATCTTTATCTTGCTTCTGTAAATCTGACAGGAAACAAAACAGATTGCTTAGTCTGTTATGAAGGCTCACAGCTGGGTAAACATGATGCTGAGAACATGTATACAGTTTGAAAGTTTATTAATGTACTGTAAGTAGTTTGCAAAACATTACAACATTAATGTTTACTGTGTTTATTGTGAGTTATACGATATAGAATCTAATGAACATTTCCACTGTAAAGACAGGTTTGTGCTGAACAGTTTGCACTTTTGTATGTGATTAGAAATGCTTATTTTACTAGAGATATAAGCATTTTTTTAATTGTGAGCATATTTTATTTTACAGCTATATGGATAGGGAATGGGGGAAGTACTGTACAGATGAAGGTAGAAAATGTTTGCACATCTTCCTTAACAGGTGATATTTCCACAAAAAAATATATAAAAGTGTTTTTTATTGCATGTTTTTACCTCACACAGTATCCACCAGCTTCTGCCAGAGCTACCTCTCCATACCTCTCAACTTCTGAGCACAAGAAATTTGGAGAAAGCCTAAAATAATGGGAGGACAAATGCTCAAAAATAGGTACAGATTTTAAATATTCCCCTTCTAAGCTTAAAAAAGTTGATAGAATAACAGGATTTGTGTTAGCATGCATTTTCTACAGGTTATGAAGGATATGAAGCCTGAATATCAAATGCATGCTATTATACAGTGGCATCAATCATCAATGATTTACCAGAAAATCAGACTTTATAAGGAAAAGACCGCAAATATGAGGCAGAAATCTGGATATTCTGCAAAGATCTTTACAGTTGAGAGGTACGCACCTGCTGCTCTTAGCGTCCTTCTTCTCTCCTTTAGTTATCACACAAGGATGAGAGATGGTATGGTTGGCAAATGTAGCTCTCATTGTTCCTGCTGAGGCAGTTTCTGGCCATGCAGCCTACACGCTCCAAAGCTGTAATTTTAAATTGTTCTTTATGTAATTGGAATGTCTGTACGGTTTAGCACAGAAACATTAATATGCAGTGAGTAACAGTATAGTGATGTGACTGTGCACTACATCAAGCACACTAGAACAGGTGAAACAGCACTTTTCTCAGATGACCTTGGATATGATTATATTAAGATGCTTGAGGAGATTTCAATTGCAGAGTTGAAAGTAAGATTTTTCAGTTATCTGTGTAATTTAGAAAAGTGCAGTTTTAACAAACTGTGTATTTTGATAAGGTGCTCCATAAACTGATAGATAATTATTTGACACTAAAATGACTCTGTGACTTGACTTTCCTTCACTTATGCAATCACCTAGTCCATATAAAAATCACTGTAGCTAGCAGATCTTGGAGACTATCTGACTGATACACCCCCTGTAAGAGGAATAAAGACACCTTGTTGAAGGTTCACATAGTTCATTTAGTTAGGACTGACTAATTTAGAAAGGTCTGCTGCATAGTTATCACAGATGCCAGACTTTAGAGGTGAGTATTGTGTAGACCTAAAGGGTCTTCGATGAGTGTCACTTGAAAAGTATCCGCATTCCTTCACTTTAATTTTCCCTTGATGTATGCAGTATGCAGTATACCACCACCTCAGGCAACTACTCTGTTGGTGCATTCCTGAAACAAAGTTAAGAGTCTTGAAAGGTAATTATTTAATTGACTTTCCACTCACCAAGAAAAATGAAGATTCTGCTTTATAGAAACCATTTTTACTGTTCTTGAAAATCCCCTTTCACATTTTAAGGGAAGAGGAAAATTATAATTCCATAAACAAAAGACTATGGTCGCTTTATATAGACAATTTAAAATATACAAACTGCAGTATTTCTTAAGTCAGACTTGTATGTAGCAATTAAATATGCAATTGCCTCAGTTTTTGGGGGGAATTTAATAAAGCCTACACATTTTTTTCTGTGTGGGCATTGCACTGTGCACGAATATTTTTAGATTCAGTAAGCGCTGCTGAGCGACGTGCACGCATGCTCTAACACAGAAACCTCTGTGGCATGCAAATCATCTCATAAGCAGGTGAATCTCATGCAAATGAGGCAGGTAGAATGATCCAGCAAGCAGATAGGCATCTGTTTAGACCCTGTGTCAGTGTCTGTAGTGTATGTGAGAAAATTCCATCTACAGGACTGTAGACAGACAAAAGGGATTGTAAAAATGGAGCTATATGGGCAGAAATGTCATACCATATACACATATGAGTGAAACTATTATCCTGTATGTGGGAAAAATTAAAGGAAATAAATTAAATACATTTTTTTTAATAATCTGGGCATGATTGCACAGGTCTATATTACTTGATCGAACAGTGAAATGTTCGAACAAGTAATAATCAACCCCAAAATGTTGAACCGTCGGAATGTCGAACGGTTCAATGGAGATCTCTGTACAGTGCAGACATGGATGTTTTCCATTTTCTGCACTGTAGTGCAATCTTGGAGTTGGTATATTTAAGTAGTGAGGGGTGTGGGGGGTGTAGAGGGGCTTGCCCTCCTGCTTAGAGCATTTTTATGGTTTGTTTGGGTGTTTTTATGTTTTTCTTTTCTGCCATTCAACTTTACGGTATTTTGACATTTTGGGGTCGATTATTACGTGTTCGAACATTTCATTGTTCAATCACGTAATATAAACGCCGATTGCACAGCATACCACAGTGTGCAAACATGCTTTATAGAAAAATTAAAAAAAATTAGAAAAAAATCAATATGTGACAGAAATGTATTATGGGACTGTGTGCGGAGTCCCTACAATGGTGCATTGGTGCTGTTGATAATGTGATTAGGCTATGAAGTGTGTAGCTTCCAGGCTGTGAGCACGGATACTTATGCAAATGAGGTGGAGTTTCTGAATAGCAGAAAGGAGTAATTGTGTCAGCATATCCCCTTCATGTAGGCTTAGACCCATGTTACTGTTAACACAGGATGTAGTTGACACTGGGGGGGGGGTGTCTACTGCCTTTAAAGCTCATTTCATCTTAGGTGCACTTGTTTGTGTGGTGCGCCACCTCACTGAGCATGTCCCTTCAGGGGGGTGTGTCCACTAACTTCTAAGCTTTGTTTACCTTCCGTGCGTGTGTTTGTGCGGTGCGCCGCTGTACTTAGCGTGTCTGAAAAAAAATGTCTGTCATTAGTTTTGACCCTTGTTTAAGCTAAAATAGGGCCATTAAAAGATGTTAATTATATTGTAGGCAGGTGGAATCATCATAGTTAGCAAAGCACACATTCTGCACTTACAGTAGAGCTCTATAAAGTATGCATACACCCTACATTCTGATTTTTGCCCAATACTCTGGACTACTGGAGTACAGACTTGGGAATATTTACTGACAGAATGCTAGGGGCTGCTGCAGGTCTGCTGCACCTGTATGTGCTAGATGCTGAAGTCAGTGCTGCTGTTGACAATAGGCCTAGACAGAGAAGGATAAGAGTGTTCAGGCCCAACCTTCCAGGAGCTACATCAGCCAGAGATTGTAGAGCGCTACAGGGTGGATAGGGGCATTCTACAAGAACTCACTGAGTTCTGCCACCCTCAACTAAGACCAAGAGCCAACAGAGGGGAACCCATTCCAGTGGAAACAAAGGTATGTGTAGCCCTTAGGATACTAGCTACAGGTACTTTCCAAAGACTGACTAGGGACATGATGGGGGTCTCACAGGCATCAGTATCCAGGGTACTTCACCACTTCCTGGATGCAATGCTACCACATGCCAGTGAGCACATTTTTCCCCCTCACTGCTGAGGTGAGGGCCAACAATATGCAACACTTCTGCCATGTAGCACACTACCCTGAAGTAATGGGTGCCATAGATTGCACTCATCTACACATCAAGGCACCACCCGGTGTGGAGGGTAGACTCTATGTCAACCGCAAGGGTATCACTCCATCGACTGTCAAGTCATTTGCAATGTCCAGGGGATTATCATAAATGTGTGTGCTGGCAGCCGTTGAAGTTATCATGACTCCCATATCTGGCATGCATCACAACTCTACCAGATGTTTGCTAGGGGGGACATCCAACATGGCCATTTACTGGGGGATGCTGGCTACACCCTTGAACCATGGATGATGACACCCATCAGAAACACACACGCACCCAGAGATGAACACCATAATGAGGCACACGCACAAGCTAGGAACATCATAGAGCATGTGTTTGGGCTTCTGAAGTCATGGTTCCAGTGCCTCGATATATCTACTAGAGACCTGCAGTACTCCCCAACCACATGCATGCATATGTCCACAGTATGCACTATGCTGCATAATATGATCCTGTGGAAACAGGTGCAGCAGGATCAACAAAGGGAAGGGATATACAGCCCCTCACCAGTGCCTAGGTCTCCACAGTCACATGAGGACTAAGAGGAATCCCTTGATGATGCCCCTGTAGGCAGAATTAGGTTTGCCCAGTACATCCTGGCTTTGGCTAAGAGACAACACATAGCACATTCACTGATCACCTATTCTGTCAACTGCTGAATTCACAGGGTAAGTCCCTAACCCTCACACTCCTTGTAAGGCTTACTATAATATGGTATTGCATGTATGTATCTGGTGCATTTATGCAAGGAAATATAGTGGGCTATTTGCACACAAGTAACATCCACATTAGAATACAGTTACCCAGTCTAGTTGTATGCATTCTTTAATATTCACTAGGCCTCACGGTTGGAATATGCACTACATCAGGCAAGGGAGATGTTAAAAAGTGGGGGGGGGGTCACATGATAGTTAGACTACTGTGTATCCCAGCAGAACATGTGGTGTTGTGCCCCCACACCCAACACATTCCCATATAACCACTTTAACAGTAGGCCATCAATGGTATATCAGCAATCCAGGCAAACTCAGGGTAGTAATATAGAAATTACACATTGTATGTCTTACTTAATGCAGGAATAACAATGTACATATGTATGCTGTTGATTGTGTGATGAATGACTGCTCTCTGGGTTGCAGCTTTTGTGGCTCAGTGGGCAAGGGAAGTTAGCATGTGTGATACCGTTGATGGCTCAAATCTGGAAGTATCCACATCCTTTGCATGTGAGGTATTTTTATGAATGTGTTTTCACAGACTGTCGGTCTGTGTGTAATGTAACATTATGAACCTCTGTCACATATTAATTACATCAGACAGCTAGAGAATGCCATAGACATTTTGAGTGAAGTGAAGTACTGCAGAAGCAGGGACAGATGCCAGTGTCTGTAATACACAAAGTCCTGAGCTGGAGTGCAGGTAGGTGTGACCTGGAGTCACTTTATAAGTACTGACAGTCCCACTGGGCATACCCATACACTTAGTTAAACTGAGCGTAATACTGTTGCACCTTGATCAAAATGACCGGTTATGTATAGGTATGTCTATACATACATACATATATGTATACATATCTGTCACTATCTCTCTCTCACATATATAGTATATCTATCTCTATGTATTTTCATATAGATAATACCTATATATATATATATATATATATATATATATATATATATATATATATATTTATATGTGTGTGTGTATCCCCCTGCCAAACAACTGAGAATCCCTCATTGGTTATCAAACTGCAAATGTTATGCAATTTTTGGCCCTGTAAGTTGCTGTTGGCTTCCAAACTGCCCTCTTCGACAGGGCCTGATGATGTCATCTACCTTAAGACTACAATCTGCCAAAGCAGAATCTGAATGAACTGTGGTGCATGTGATAAGTATTATGATCTATAGTGTGTAAAAGTAGACAGGTAGGGGTTCTAATCTCACTGCAGGTCACTTGGTGCATGTGTGTGCATCCTCCTGCCAAGCAAGGGGAAAACCCTCATTGGCTATCAAACTGCAATGGTTATGCATTGCTGCTGGCTTCCAAACTGCCCTCGGTAGGGGGTTTTAATCTCACTCCAGGCCACTTGGTGCATGTGCTTGTGTGTGTATACCCCCCTGCCAAACAACTGAGAAACCCTCATTGGCTATTAAACTGCAATAGTTATGTACTTTTTGCCCTGTAAGTTGCTGCTGGCTTCCAAACTGCCCTCTTCTACAATGCCTGGTGATATCTTCTACCTTAAGACTACTATCTGCCATTGTGGCACCCAACTTAAGCCATGGCACATATGATAAGTATTGTGATCTATAGTGTGTAAAACTAGAGAGATAGGGTTTCTAATCTATCTCCAGGCCCCTTGGTGCATGTGTGTATGTCCATATGGCATAAATATGATCACCTTAGTAAGTTAGAAGTAGGTAGGGTTTTGCAGAATTGTATTTGGAGCAGATGATGTGGCCCTCCAAATGCCTGACCACAGCCAAGCCTGCTAATATTATCAAGTATATATGTTCTAAACCAATGGTACTATCAGACATGAGGTCCATTGTGTGCATCATGTACTGTAATCTGTAGTGTGTACCATTACATAGATAAGTGTTCTAATATACATACAGCCAACTTGCACTATGTGTGGGCCATGCCATGTCCTGAAAGCAGTAATTGGAAGTGGTAATACCCTCAATATAGTCATGTTTGTGTGTTTGGCTGTTAGAACAACTTACATCAGCTTATGGAACTATAGGATGCCTGAATTTCACTAGCATAATGGCCATACAGTCATCACAATTGTAGACAACTGTATACTCTTATTTACATGACGAGCATATATTGCCCCAATCCCAGAGGGACACATGCAGAAGCCCTATGGTGAAGTGACAGTCGCACAAAACAAAATTGCCACTGATTCTAAAGACAACCACAAAGTATTTTATAGCTATGTCAAGAATCTCAATGGCAACACTCAGATCTGCTCTGAGTTACAGCACAATGGCACTAAATATACAGAACCAACTGATATTGCCAACATCCTGGCAGAAAGGTTCAGTGCTACCCCCCTCTCACCCCCTAGAGGACCCATCTCTATACTGGAAGAATGCAAAGTTCCTGTAATCATGGTGGCACAGGTAAAAAACACACTCTCCAAAGCCAAGAACACAGCATCCATGGGACCTGACATTATCCCAGGTTGCGTTCTACATGAACTACTGAACGAACCGGCACCCCACCTAAGTACCATGTTCAATCATAGCCTCACCTCCGGCTTTATGGCCACTGAATGGCCAACCATGACAGTTATCCCACTCCACAAAGGGGGAGCCACAACAGACCCTGGGAACTATCGCCCCATTAGCCTGACGAGCCTGGTCTGTAAGGCCATGGAACATATCATCATAGAACTCATAAATAAAGACATTGGTAATCTCCAAACTCTGGACCCCACCCATTTCGGGTTTGTAAAAGGCAGATCATGTCTCCTAAACCTGATGGACTTCTTTGAAGCAGTCACCAAAGCCATAGATGAGGGTAAGGTGGTTCACACAGCCTATCTAGATCTCACCAAGGCTTTCAACACCATCCCCCATGCTGGAATTATAGATAAACTCACTAAACTAGGTATAAATCCCTATGTCACAAGATGGGTTGCCAAATGGCTCATGGACAGAACCCACACTGTGAAAGTAGCAGACTCCAAATCCGACTTCAGACCAGTGACAACTGGAGTACCACAGGGTTCAGTCCTGGGTCCTCTCCTGTTTGGTATCTACTTCTCTGAAGTACAGGCTAACACAGAAGGTCTTTGGCTAACAAAGTTTGCAGATGAATGCAAACTGGGAGCCATAATCAAAACTCCTAATGATGTGGACATCCTACAAAAGAGCCTCACCAAGACAGATGCCTGGTGTCAAAGCCATGGCCTGAAGCTCAATGCCAAAAAGTGCATTGTCATCCCCTTTGGTAAAAACTCTGTACCCATGAACTACCACATAGGTGGTAGTCTACGCCTTGGGACACAGGTGGACAGTAGTCTCTCCTTTGATAATCACATCGCCACAGTGGTCAGGAAATCCTTCTAACTGGCACACCTCATCACAAAAGGTTTCTCATCCAGAAAAAAAGAGGTCATTGTTCCCCTCTACCATTAGACCCATTATAAAGTACAGCATCCCTTTTGGTATGTACCTCACAAGACATCTACAACAACTGGAGAGGCCACAGAAACACCTCACAAAGAGGATTACTGGCCTTAAACAGATGCCCTATGCAGACCGTCTGAAAAAACTCCAGCTTTACTCCGTCGCATATCGCCTACTCAGAGGTGATCTCTGCCTAGCATACAAAGATATGTCAAACACAGAGCTGTTGGACATGCTCCACTTAAAGAAATCCCAATCCCTCTGAGCTACACGCTGTAGGGACTTAAGCCTTGTCACCACAATAAACAGAACATGCTGGCGGGATAGATTCCAGTCCCAGAGACTTCCCATACTCTGGAACAGACTACCTATCTATGTCAAACAGAGCTCCTCATTAGCACTCTTCAAGAAAAATCTTGATGATTGGATGGGAAATAGGAAATTCACCCTGGGGATCATTTCTGTGGCTCTGCTTGACAGGGGCACAGGAAAATAATTTTCTTGGGTGGCGAAAGCCAGGTTGCCTTTTTGGCATGGCTTATATAGGCCCTAGGGCCAATAGCCTAGTACCGACCTATGAACAACCAATCATGCAGATGGCTTGTGCTGAGGTGCACTGAGGTACTCTGCTTGCCATTAGGCAGGGTTCTGTTTCAAAGATGGGTTAAAGTCTGCTTGACAAATCTCTCCAACCAGCATGCATTACTAATGTCACATACTAGGCTAATGTCCTTAGAGTGATTAATCCATGTACTATAGAAGTGAAACAGGAAACCTCCCAAATAAGAAAACTGTGCCAAAAAACAAAAGAATTAAACAGCAGAAAAGGTCAGTCACTGTACCATGGCTATACACAGACTCAAGTATCCCAAAGTGAATCAGAAAGTACTTTAAGTACTATTAAAGTACTTTCTGATTCACTTTGGGATACTTGAGTCTGTGTATAGCTGTGGTACAGTGCCTGACTTTTTCTGCTGTTTAATCCATGTGCTATGCCAATTACAGATACACAGCAGTTACAATCAAGCACGGTCACACATTTCCCTGTATGTAAGGCAGAGATCACTTCTGAGTTGTCTATATGCCACAGGCCACAATGACACTCATATCAAACAATCCCCATTGAACACATGCTGAAGATGTGACGTTTCCTTGTGAGGGACCATACTGTTGTGTGTAAGTGCCAGTACTGCTCGGAAAGGACCATTACCAAATGGCCATTGCACTCAGATATTGGCATGCTGAGGGAAGAGTACATGGAGGTTATGAGTATGTCAGTTATGAGTGATTGTGCCCTCAGCTAAGACATATGATTCCCATCATACCCCTGAGAAGACATGGTGATCTCAGGCACATTAGGTGTAAACCTGTGTGGCCAGGTCTGCATGCCCACTTCTTTCACCCCTGAGTATGTACATCAGATGTTGCAACTGATGTGCTACTTACCAGGTAAATAGATGCTAGTGATGATAATGATACTACATATATATTTGCATTGAGTTTATGGCCATTACTATGTCAACAGGCATTTGTTCATCAATACCCTCTTGTAGGATAATGACATAACTCACAGACTCCATGAGTGCTCACAGTTTGTAGGCATCAGCCAATAATGTTAGCCACAGACATTCAGTATTCACTTGTATCATTGTTAACAGGATTCCAAGCAGTAGAGAACCCAGGAGTGAGCCCATTGAACATTGCTGTTTACAGATCAGATATTGAAGGTAGATGTCTCTATGTTGGTTATGTGTGCCATCAATGGGCCACTAAGTGAACCCTAATATGGATAGTAGATGCTTAAGTGGGTGCTTTGTAAATGATGCCTGAGTGTGGGATATAGTTAGATGGCTTGGCTCAGTCTAGGGAGTTGTATGCCTTGATGTCCCCTTACCCAGATCCTTGGTGACTGCCTTGGAAATGTCCGCCACATTTAACAGTCATGATCCCCCTGGAAGGCATCTAAATTGTGCACAGTAAACAGTGTGTAGATCACATATATGTGTGCTAATCAACTCCATGATGATTTCCCCTACTGCCCTACAGATATGGATACTCCAGCAAAGAGGTCTATAGTTATGCTGGTCAGTGCATGCACCACCTCTTTGCAAGGGTATAATAGTTGCTGTTGTCCAGTCAGCTGGGATCCAGCCAGTGGCTTCAGTATGATTGCAAGGTGTTCCCAATGGTGTTAGTAATCCATGACAGATCCCATGTAGGATGCAGCATGAGATGCTAGCATATCCAACAGATGCTGTGCATCCTCCACAGAGAGGCCATTTATGACCTGCTCTGTAGATATGGAAGTTATGGAACAGGCTGTAGGAATGTCATGTGTCTCATGTGGTAGGGACAGGGGAGTGAAGTTGATTCAGAACATGTGGGACCACAGGTTAGCTATGAGTACAGACCAAATTCTGTGTGGCATCATTATGTATGATTTCACCAACAATCTGGGCCTGTCCTTTGAGGTTACACATGTATCTACACTGCATGTTGTGGTTCTGCTTTGTCTGGGTGATTAATTTTGTTACTTACTGTGTCTACAAAACATCACAACAACACTATGTGGTTGTTTTTGCTGAGGAGGTTGTGCCTCCATTTTAGGAGGGGGCACCCTCACCCCAACCATCACACAGCAATGTCCACCTCTTATTGCACAGCCTGATAATGGCAGTTGTCCACCAGGCAGGTTTGCTGTGCCATGAGGGGTCTGTGTTCTCCTGTCAGGTGCAGCCAAGTTCATCATGTTATAATGCTGCTTGCATAATGCATGGGTGTAGAGTTCTGCATGCTTGCCTGTCCCATCAGAGGGGAGAGGTGCAGTCACACTATGTAAACCATCCCACAGGAGGTAATAAATGGCTTTATTGAAATAATTGTATGTATTGTCTGCTAGGGGGGTTACTGCTGGTAGTTTTGATGACAGTGGTCTGTGGACAGATCCCACCAGGGAGGATCTCACATTGGGGGGCTGCAGTGGTCACCCATATTGGTAAACACATGATGTAATATGTTGGTTCCCCTTGGGGGAATGTCACAGTACTGATCCAGGGCATTGTAGTTAATTTAAGAATGTATACTAACTTTTGGGTAAGTGAGCCGTAGCACAACTAAGCAACACCGCTGGTGGTGACTTAATGCCACCCTACACCATGGTGCAATGATATAACTTGATAGACACACATACATACAAATATGCACAATGGGTGTGTGGATTCATGGAGCTGGTCCTGTAGCCAGCTATTGCTTGATTATGTGCCCTTCCAGTACAGAATGGCATATGCAGTGTCTCCAGGAAATCACAGTATTTCACAAACTCTGGATGTGTATCTATCTTTAATGAGTATGTATACACCACCTGCATTATCTTGAACACTGTTATTTTGAGGTATGAGGATGTGGATGGCTGTGTACACTGGTATGGCTGTGGTGCTGTCCACAGCCTTGAACCACATATACTTGACTGCACACATGTCTGCATAATCCAGGGTGGGGACACATTCCACAGAGTGGGGATCAGTGTTGCCATACCCACTGTGTAGCAGCATAACCATGATGATGTATAAACATGGTGTTCTCATTGCCAACTTTTCCCTGAACAGTGCATCTAAGATGCATTTTGGGGGTGTCACTAGCCATGGACGGTACTCCAAATCTCAGGGGTGAGAAAAGAACATCATCACTGGTGAAGCATTGATGTCTGTTGAGTTTGCATCCCAGGCAGACATGTAGTAGATCCCCTGACAATGACACCACACGTTAATGCAATTTTTGACTTCCATCAATTTCTGTGTGTATGGAGCCATCATCCTAGGTGAGGGTCAACTGCAGCTGAAAGTTATGCTTATACCAGTGAGAGACACAGACTGGCTAAGCACATTCATGTGTCTGCATACAGGCCAGTGGTGTATGTCCTAGTCGTGCACACCTGCAGAAACTATGATGTCTATGATGTCAACATTATGTTAACTGATATTTCTTGATTTGTGGCAATGTGTGATAAGGGAAAATCAGATCTATATTACTTACTCAAAGAGACACTTCTTCGAATACGTAATAATCTACATCAAAAGGCCGAAATCCCAAAACTGCAAATGGCCATGTCCGCAAATTTTTTCCTAGGGAAAAAAATTCAGTTGGCCATTCCCGGGGTTTACCCTTTTCCCCAATGTAGAGTGACCTTGGAGTTGGTATATTTAGTTAGGGGGGTAAAACCCCCCACTTAAATTAGATTTGAAGTGTGTGTTGTTGTGTTTATGGCCCCACAATTTTTTTCCCTAGGAATAAATTCCGGACGTGGCCATTCGCGGTTTTGGGATTTCGGTCTTTTGGTGTCGATTATTACGTATTCGAAGAAGTGTCTCTTCGAATACATAATATAGACCCGGGAAAATCCAGGGTCTCAAACACCTATCCTACACAAATAAGCTAAAAGCCCTGTCCCTCTACTCAGTCTCATGCAGACTGCTTAGAGGTGACCTGTGTCTGGCATACAAGGCCATCTCAGACCCAGCTTTGATGGAGTTGCTGCATATCTGTAAGTCAAACTCCACTCACACAACCCGCAAGCAAGGCCTCAACCTTGTCTGTGACATTACTAGAACTTGTTGGTGGGATAGATTTGTGTCCCAAAGACTGTCCCATCTGTGGAATAGATTCCCTTTCCATGTCAAGCAGAGTACCTCTCTATCCCTCTTTAAGATGAACCTGGATGACTGGATGGGAAACAGAAAATACACCCCTGGGATCCCACCTGTGTCCCTGCTGGACAAGGAAAACAGGTGCTGACTTTGTGGAAACATGGGTGAAATTCTTGGCTAGGCTTATAAGGGCCTACAGGCCAGTGGCCTAGTATCATCCTATGAAACTATGAACCTATAAGGCCTATTGTGTCAACCCACAGACAGCTATATGTGATCTTTCCCATATGTAGCCACTTGATACAGACATCAGTGTGTCTCATGATGTAATCACCTCTAACTAAGAGGTGTGATTTTGTGTTTTGCCTCCAGTGTTTGACTGGTGTGAGAGTGGTGCATTCAGTACTATGTGTACTGTGCACTCCAGAGGCAGGATTTTCTGAGGTGTCTGTTTGGCAATGTGTCTAGTAAGGAGCTGCACACATGCAAGTGGGTGTAGGTTGTGCAGAATGTGAGATGTGCTTGTTGGCATAATGCTCATTGTCATATGTAACGACTGCTGCTGGATACACCATGGCAGCAAGGTTTGAAATGCAGTCACATCTGTCACATATCGTGTTTGTGTGTCATAAGAGTATTGGGGTGAGGACACTCCCAACATCTCAGCAGCAGGTCCTGCAAAGTTAGGGTCATGTTGCTAGCTACACCCTTGGGATTGACAGCCTGATATGCAGTGTTTGTAGGCACACCTTGCAATGAAGATGTGGATGCACGTGCATGCACAGGGAACTTGTTCAACTTTGCTGACATTACATTGGCCTTACAAGCATACAATGCTTGTCAAGCAACTAGACAGCCCACTGGTTGTTGCGTGACATGTGGGAACACAGACATATTTTTCAGGTACATAACTGTACAGTATGACATGCCTAGATGAACTCACATTGGTCAAACGTGGCCAGTCTGCTGCAGTAGGACTCACAGCCATGTCATGCAGATGAGTCTACTTCTCTTCTTCGAAATTACACTTTACCAAAGAAAAGACATACAAACCCACTTCAGTGAAAGTGCATTTAAGCAAAAATGCACTTTCGCGAATTACACTTTACAAAGCACGGTGCAGTGGGGGTAAGGGAATATACCCTTTTCACCACTGTAGTGCGATCTTGTAGTTGGTATATTTAAGTAGCAGGGGTTTTGGGGGCACATCCCCCCACATGGGGGTGCAGGGGGTCTTGCCCCCACCTGCAAAATGTGTTTATGGTGTGTTTTATGTGTAGTTTTGTGCATCAGTAAAGTGCAATTCACAAAAATGCATTTTTGTTTAAATGCACTTTTGATGAACTGGATTTGCATAATTGCAATTCCAACAAGTGCACTTTGGATGGGTCAGAGTAGATGCCATGCAGATATCCACCAGTAATGTATTGAAGGGCAGGATGTTTGACTAGCTGTGAAATTGTCACCTGAGATGGTTCATCACCAGTGCTCTGATTGTTTCAGCAAGACAACATCTATGTCACTGGACATTGTAAATTATATTGTGGTGCTACAGCACTGCTACTAACCCCTTTTTTGGTAGTCCGCTAGACTGAGTGTCCAGGTTGCTAATCAAGGCATCTACCTGGAAAAAGGTATGTGAAGCCTACAGAGCCTTTCATGATGTGGGACAGCTATGTGGATGAACAGGCTGTATCCTGCTTGTCATCATAGGCTTCATAGTAACATTTCACGTGTGATGACAGAAAACATATTGGAGCATGGTGTCCTATGTGAGAGTGGTGTCGGTGAGACCAGCATTAGTAGTTGCTAGGCACCGACAAATCCATGGACTCCCATGCTTAACACGGTCATCACAAGGCAATTGTGTCCTTCCAAATGTAAAATTTATGTTTTTAAACTAAACATAAATTTAGATTACATTAAACAAATGGAATGTCTGTTATGGAGATGAACCCAGGACCTATAAAGCTTTAGGCTGTTACTCTACCCATTAAGCTACTTGGATAGTATGCAAGCTAGTGTACCTTCACATATGTTACTAAGCTACCACAGCATGCCATGCAAAAGGGCTTAAACAGACATAAACAAAAGCAGAGATAAATAATTACATCCGATTTCTTTTTTTTTATGCCTGGCAAGTATCTGCTGTTTATGTGTAAGCGCAGCTTGGCAATGCTGTGCTCCACTCTCACAAATGGACATTACATAAAAAAAAAAAATTCAACAAAAATTAGACATTTAAAACACAAACTATTAATTCACAGCAAATTTCAACTGCAGCATGGAACATTACAGGGAGCTTCACCATATACATAACATCTGACCAACCTCAACACTTCTGCCTACATGGATTCAGTATCTCTCTTACTATGCTCTTCCTTGGCAGTGCACCATGATTAATATACATGGCACGCTACTTTGAGGGAACCATGGCCATGTAGACAGGTACATTCTATGAAGGCTCTATACAGAGCCTACATGGATTTTATTGAATCCTGGGGTTTATGTTTTCTCTTTGTACTTTGTTTACTATTACCAAGAAAACATCATAATAGATTATATCTCTAGCAGTCAGTAATAGGCTCTATCTGACTTTTCCCAATGCAGTTTACTCTGTATCCCCTCCCACCACTGAATAAGCAGCCCAGAATCTGTTTGCTCTCCTACATAAGCAAAATAAAATTTTCATGCTTAGTGGTATGTATGGTAATTAATCATTTTCATAAATAAGGTATATATTTCATATTAAGAACACAATATGAAGTATAATAAATTATTTTTAATTTCAGACTGAAACAGCTCTAATATAAAAGTAGAAAACATGCCTCTGTTGTTCCAAAATGCATATAGCATTAAGCCTTATGTTATCATTATTAATGATTTCTTTTATAAGGCAGTCTTCTCAGTGTATTCCTTTTGTCTAATCATATTGCCTAATCACAGACAAAACGGCATTATTCTTTCTTTATACAGATATAGTCTTGTATGGCTATTAATAATTGTACCTGCTTATGATAATGTGTGCCATTTATTCTTACTAACTGATTTTATGAAGCCAATGTGTAATTGAAAATGCATAATTCATTTTGTATAGATCATATTAATTCTTTAGGTAAGATTACTTGATACACTGTTATTTCCAAAATTAAAAATAAAAAAATACACAGTCCCCAGGATTCACGAATCCTCCGTGTAAGACTAAAGTAGTCTTACACGGAAACGACAGTGTAAGAGTAAGACGGCAGCGCACCATGCATATTAATGAGGGCACTCTGCCTCAACTCTAAGTCTAACACGGAACATGCACGAGTGCAGGGGGCGTGTCGGACTGCCGAGTAGTCCAAAATTCCACGCCCCTGCAAGTCTCACAATAGGGAAATGTCAACTGACATGAGCGAGTCTGCTCAAATGTGTACACACCCAACACTACACTCCCCCACATTCTAAACCCCTGTCCAATTATAAAATGTAAAACTTTAATTTTTTTTTTATAATTCCCGATATAGCTGCCTGTATTTGTGCGTGTTTGCATGTGTTTGCCCATTGCTTAGCTACAGTTAGCAGTTTAGACATCGAAGAGGATAATAAGAAACTTATATGCAAATTAAGCAAAATAGCAATAGCGTAGTGGTAGAACCTTCTCACTAGGAGGAGGCATTCCTGGTTCGATGTCCCACCACTCCCCTTTTTATTTTCTGTTGGAAATCTGTATATGAAAAGAATCCCTGACATTTACCAATGAAATTTAGTAAAAAGCATTGAAATGGTCTATGTAGTAGTGAACGAATTTTATATATATATATATATATAAGAAAGTGAAATGGTTATGCATACTGATGAATGCATAAGTAATGTATTTTAAGCAATGTGAAGCACTGCTAAGCAACGTTTACCAGTATTAAGCACACTTCAGTATAATTGCACATAGCTTAGCAATGCTTTAACTAGCGCAATAGCATTGAGTGGAGCCGCTCATCGCGACAACTAGCACAAACAGAACATGTCTGCAAGTAGCTGCGCACCGCGCTAACCAGCACAACATTGGGCAATATTGGGCAATGTAGAGCAACGTAGAGCAACATCGGGCAATGTAGAGCAACGTCGGGCAAAGTTGAGCAAAGTCGGCAAAACATAGCCACACTTCCTAGCCGGTCTGGCCAGTAGTGAAATAAAAAGCAATGACAGGCCTCGAACCTGGGATACTGTGCACCATAATCACAGTACTGAACCACTAAGCCATGACAGCTTTTCATAAGTATGCATTTTCAACACACACATACATCTCAATGTAAGTGTACCCACTGCTAAGCAGGTGTAACTTCAGCTGCGTTTTTTCAAAACTAGCCAATCACAAATAAGTGCGGGAAATGATGCATATTTAAGCTCCATTGGTGGGAATCCTAGCCAAAACTGGTTGTAGCTCCCATCTGCAGGCAGCAATTGCTGGTGCTAGAGAGGGCTCTCGTTTTTGAGCACAACGTTAGAGCATTGAGGAGTCAAAAGTAATGGTCTGGCTCCTTGTCCACAATCATGAGAATAGACTCCTGCGGGGCCAGTACCAGGGCACCCAATACAAAGCGGAAGCCTGGAACCATCTAGCTCATGAACTCACCAGTGCCACAGGTGTCCCCGGACTGGTGAGCAGGTCAGACACCACCATGCAGACCTGAAAAGACGTAAGGTGGATCAACTGGACCAGTGGATCCAGGAGGCCCGTGGGATGGCAAATGCCCCACTACTGAGTAAGTAGCCATGGAATTAAGTATGTAAGAATTGCTATTCTAGTGTATACTATGCATAGGTACATCTCAATATCACTTCAATTACTTCACAGCTGTAGGTGTCCGTGCTGCGAATCAGCAAGCCTATGCAGATAGGCTGCTAAGGCTGTGCCACCAGGCAGGTTAGTAAGTATTCTGCTTGTACTGTGATGTAAAATAAATGAGAGAGCCTGAAAAAAGTGTTTAAACACAATAAATAAAGGTATAATAATTCTCTAATAATTATTCTGCATGTACTGTCATACAAAATAAATGAGAGAGCCTCTAGAGAAGTGTTTTAAGTGTTTAATAAAGGTATAATTCCCGGAGTGTGTCTGTGTCATTTTCTTTGATATGTTGTTGTACCCTTGCATTATAGAAATAGTACTGCTGTATTAAGCGCTGTTAACACACAGTTGAGTAGGCCCATATAAAGTGGATGAAGGGAGTGCAGTAGTTTTTAAGCATATTCACAGTCCTCAACTGTTGGTTCATGCCCAGCATGTACAGGTTAATCTGGCACATGAGTAGCTTGGTATCGTGTTCCCCAGAAATGTCATTGTGCTGGCAGAAATGTAGGGAGATGTTAACATATAACTGATAATTTCACCTAAACATATCTAGATAAGTATTTGAAAGTAGAGCTGTCAGTGTACCATCTCAGCAGTAGTGTGTCTGAGCAACTCACAAAATATGTAGCAGTAACATCTGCATCCCGGACAGTTTGTATGTCAGATACAGCCCATGCATATAAAGATCTAGCAAAACCCATTTCACCATCTAAGGACAATTGTGTAGTGTAATAATACATGTAGGGGCCATATAACTGCAGTCAATAGGAATGTAGTGTAAACTAGAAGGATATAAAAGTTGTTATTGGAGCTATCATTTTCCACCCTACTGTATGTGCATAAAAAATGCAATTCCACACCTCAATGGGTATGTGTAATCTCAAAACATTTGTTGGGACATATGTCCTATTGGTTTATAAATACCTGCGTGTATTCTGATGCATGTGCCCTGTTCAAATACCACAATATTGGTGGCCTGTTGCCATCAATTAAACCTGCATGCTGTTGTAATGGCCACTGTTGTCCCATATATGCATGTGTCATGCTTGCTGTTCAACTGTTGGAACTCTGGTGTGTTGGGTTAATGGGAATACTTCTGCATGCTGTTATAATTAATTGGGAATGCTGTTGACTGTTACTAACCCAGATTTTCATTAAATCCTCCTAAACATAGAACGTATGGGAAGGCCGGTCCCAACGGACCCACCTGTCCCACCTCAGCTGGCAATGGCACCTGGCACCAGCAGGTCCGGTGCCCAGCCTGGGGCCTCCTCCTCCTCCATTGGCCCTGTGCCAACTTTGGGTGGAAGCACTGCAGGGGATGGGGCTCGTCCCCCCCCTGTGCAAGTGTGGACAGAGGAGGGCCACCTATCACCCTCCGAACGGTCCGGACTGTGGTGCGTAGGGAGATCAATCGTTCAGTCACTGATCCTCTATGCCAGCTTGAGGCACAGGTGGCGTGACTCACAGGTGAGCCTTCCCCTCCTATGCAGCCCCAGCACAGCCACCCACTGGGCTGTGAAGGTGCAGTGGTGACTGCCCATGGGTGGGGATCTCAGTTCCATTTTTGCCATCTGTGGGCGCATGGGCTTGCATTTTCCAAACATCATTCCCCGTCAATGGTGTTCACCCACCACATGTGTCATATTCTGCCCCCCCGTATGCGTCTTGTTTGTCTTGTCTGTTAACCTCCCCAACCCACCTCCCCAAATATACCTACTTTCCCTGCCCCACATTCCACTCTCACCTGAAATAAAAAGAAAAAAGGGCAATCTGCTCCCAAAAAAAAATTACGTCCCATACATAGCTACCCATTTTGCACACATGTCCACTGGACACATAAACTGATACTTAATTGGCAGTACAACATACTTTGTTGTCCTCACCCCTCTCACAGGGGTTGAAGGTTTCATATTTCCCTCCAAATTTACTGCATATGCACAGCTGTTGCTGTTAAAGAAATGGGCAGCTATGGGCCTTCCCTACACCAGTCCTGCACATCCCGAGCTGTTTACCCTAGTGTCGTCCCCTCTTTGTGCCCCGTTTCCACCACTTTCCTATCTCCCCATTTTCTTTTCTTTCAAAGAAATGAGGGTGGGGGTTAGCGGGAGTAAGCACTTTTAAGCAGTAGTTAGCGGGTTTGCACGAGTGTGCACCTGTGTGCGCTTGTGTGCGCTTAGCTAAGCATCGTGCAAACCTGCGCAAACCCACTTACAACTGCTTAAAAGTGCCTTAGTCACTCTGTATGTCAGGGCCCTTGTTCTGCTCAGCAGCAAAATAAAACACCTCTGTCAGCCTCAAACCCCGGACCTTGTACACACTAGACTGCATGAAGTACCACTAAGCCATGGTAAACATACAACAAATTGGTGCTGAAATAAATATTTCATGCATCAGAATGAGTGAATGTAAAGGACAAATAGGAATGCCATAACACAAATCCTGTTCTGTGGATCTTTACCAGCAGTTCTTGTGGAATAGCATTATATAACTGTGAAAAGAGAACCAGCCATTCAAGCAGGAAATAATGTTACAGCATAGGTTCATAGGTTCATAGGTTTATACTAGGCTATCTGCCCTAAGGCATTTATAAGCCTAGCCCAAATTATTGTGGCTTACGCCACCCCTTATATGAAAAAATACTGTGCCCATTAGTTTGTTGTGCCTCTGTCCAGCAGTGACCCAGAGATGATTCCCGGGGTAAACCTACGATCTCCCATCCACAGGTCTAGATTTCTCTTGAACAGAGTCAGCGAGGTGCTCTGCCTCACATGGACCGGGATTTTATTCCACAGCATAGGGAGTCTCTGAGTGATAAATCTATCCCTCCAGCACGTCCTATTTATATCCGTGCTAAGGTTTAAGTCGCTTGCTCTAGTGGTTTTGGTGGATTTGGATTTTTTGAGGTGGAGCATGTCCATTAATTCCGGGTTGGACATGGCCTTGTATGTCAGGCACATGTCACCTCTGAGCAGACGGTATGCGACTGAATAGAGCTGGAGTTTCTTCAATCTGGCAGCATATGACAGATTTTGGAGTCCCTTTATCCTTTTGGTGAGGAACTTTTGGGGTCTCTCCAATTGCTGCAGATGTCGGGTGAGATACATCCCGAATGGGGCATTGTACTCGATCATTGGTCTGATAAGTGAAGAGTACAGGGGAACAATGACCTCACTAGATCTGGATGTGAATCCCTTCATGATCAGGTGGGCAATGTAGAAGGTCTTTCTAACCACTTTAGCAATGTGAGTGTCAAAAGAAAGGCCACTGTCAACCTGGGTCCCCAGGTCCCTGATAACCTCTTCTGTGCTTAGTGGATTGCCACCTATATGGTAGCTTGGGGTTACCTTGTTTTTCCCGAAGGGTATGACTATACATTTTTGGCGTTTAACTTCAGGCCATGGCTCTGGCACCAGCTATCTGTTTCCGTGAGTCCCTTCTGAAGGATATCCGTGTCCGATGCACTTTCCACTATGGCGCCCAGTTTGCAGTCATCTGCAAACTTTGTCAATAAAGTCCTCCCATGTTGGCCTGTACTTCTGAGAAGTAGATGCCAAACAATAGGGGCCAAGGACCGAGCCCTGTGGGACACCACTTGTGACCGGCTTGGAGTCTGACACAGCGCCAGCAACTCTAACCCTGTGGGTTCTGTCCTTAAGCCAGTTTGCAACCCATCTTGTGACATATGGGTTTACATTTAAGCTGGTAAGTTTTCTACAATACCCGAGTGGGGTATTGTGTCAGCCTTTGCAAGGTCAAGGTAGGCTGTATGGACTGCCTTTCCTCATCAATGGCCTTGGTGACTATTTCAAGAAGTCGACCAAGTTCAAAAGGCATGATCTTCCCTTGACAAAGCCAAACTGGGTCGGGTCCAATGTCTGCAAGTCCCTATATCTTTGTTTATGAGCTCCATTATGATCCTCTCCATAGCTTTGCAGACTAGACTTGTTAAGCTTATGGGGCGGTAATTACCAGGGTCCATAGAGGCCACCTTTGTGGAGTGGGACCACAGTTGCCGTCGCCACTCCTTGGGCACGTATCCTGTGGTAAGGCTGAGATTAAACAGCTGCCTTATGCGGGTTTAATTCCTCATTTAGCTCGTGTAGCACACAGCCGGGGACACCATCCGGTCCCATTGATGCTGTGTTTTTAGCTTTAGAGAGCAGCTTTCACCTGCGCATTTGAGATGTCCGGGAGGCTACACTCGGCTGGGATAGTTATCTCTCCTTTAGGGGAGAGGGGTGAAGTTTGCACTGAACCTGTCTGCCAGTATGTTGGCAATGTCTGTGGGTTCAGTGATTTTTGTATCATTTTGGACTAATTCTGAGCATATCTGTGAGTTTCCACCCAGGTTCCTAACATAGCTGAAAAAGGCCTTATGATTGTCCTTTGAATCCATGGCAATTTTTCTCTCAAAATTGGCCTTAGTTGATTTTATGAGTGCTCGTATTTTTTTACTAATAATGATCAGGGGTGACTTCCCTTTTATGGATTTTGTTCTATCATGTAATAGCTTTCTCCTCTTATTGTAAAGTTTGTTAATGGCTGGGGTCCACCAGACTGGACGTTTGCCCTTTGTGGAAAGAGTCTTGGTTTTATTTGGGATTGCCTGATCCATGCAGTCCAGCAGCACTTTACAACCCCCACACAGTATCATGGCAGGACAAACACTAGCATATCTGATTAGGGCAGAGACCATACTTCCCAACTGTGACTAATTTTCAGGCATGTCCCTGATTTTGAGACAGGTTTCAGCTGTGTCCCTCTGAAACCCTTTGAAAGGTACTGACGTTAGGCAGAAAGGTGGGGAATTACACTTAATGAATAATGACAATAAGTAAGAGTTAGACACTGCTTGTACTTCAGGAAATGTGTATTAATCCATATGCTCTGGTTCTCTCAAAGTCTCAACTTAATGTCTCTAGTATTGTAAAGATGTATCTCACTTCTACCTACTTTTCCCTGAGTCTGTTCAAATATGTACCTGAGTGTTTGAGAGGCCGGGCAGAGGCAGAAACACATAGGCATATCAGCTATTCTGCTGTTACACACTGTGCAAATAGCTTTGGAAGGAGCTCCAGAAGTATACCCTTATGTAGGAGTCCAACACTGAAATACCAAGGGATGTAGCCATGTACTGGTAGCAAACAACTGTGACAATGCCATTGTTTCAGTGCTGAAAAGACCGGTGTGGTGCACAGACAAAGAATAACAGGCTAACCTCTGGCTACCATCTGGATAGGTCCACATTTGGGAGCTACGCAGACAGACTACTTGCCTTGGTAAACTAACAGGTACACAGCAACCCTTCAAGTCCAGCTAGATAAAGTTCACGCATTAATACATAATGATCTCTGTCCTTCTGCACCCCTACCTAAATGTACAATATACCTGTGTGTTCAGGGTCCACCAAGGATGTAGGTAGGCATACTCAGTACTGAAATTTGTCCCGATTCCTTGAGCAACCTGTGCTAATGTCAACACTAAAAAAGCACATACTGTTCAAATGTGAGTAAATTAATATTCACAGTATAGCAGTTCACAAACAGTTCATGTGCCAAATGAATACATCTCAATAACTACTTTTGTATGGCAGTTAATTGTATAAGTAGAAAAGAAACTACATACTCCCATGTATCTTTTGTTAGCATTTGTAGGGGTGAGTACAATTCTACACTGACAACTGTGTACTAGAAGTGGCAACAGTCAGGTCTGAGTACAACATTTAAATCACTGGCTACACCCCTAGCTTCAGATATAAGAACTATACCAACCTTCTGACTTACACAACGGTGTCCACAGCAAACAAGCATGGGCCCCACTTTGGAAAGCTGAAAGGGCTATGCCTACCTGACATAGCAATTTATAGCATTGGGTTGCTATGACAGTGAGTACTGCAATTACCACACAGCAGGCTGCATGCAATTACCAAAGGGTGGCCACCAATTGGTGCAGAGGCCATCACATGCACATGTGCAGATACCTATAAAAGCAGGCTGTACTTGCTGGCCACACATGCAATCATCCAATTGCAGATGCTGAGAGAGACAGAGACAGAGAGAGACACACGCTCCCACCCACACCAGGGGGAAAAAAAAAGCCAAAGACACACCAAACTGAAAACTACGAACACATACAAAGGAAAGGTATGTAACAGATATGTATTTACTGGCATGTAGTAGATGTATTTGAAGACTACTCTACATACTTTGAAACATCAATATGTGGCAGCAGTACGTATCTGTGCACAGATGCCCTGCATAACTACTGCCATGGACAAATCAGTGTGTAGCTGTGTGCAGTGGGACATAACTGTGATATATGTAGCTCAGCATTAAATGTCAAACATCTGAACCATGTTATCTGTGGTCTGTACACTAGTGTGGACAATGGCTGTTTGGGGGAGTAACGCATACAGCTATATAACCATGGATGTGACAGAGTAACACATGCATGCTAGTCATATCAATGTGTAGCTTAGCATTGGCAACTGCTGTACCAGGCTAGTATGCTAATCTAGCATTTGCAGCTATGTATACACCCTCTAATTTTACTGTGTGCTCACACATGACACTTGTTCATGTTGCAGCAAGGTCCAACAGGTCAGCCATGAGGTCCAGGGACTTACAACAGTGTGGACCTTGTGTGTGTATGGCACACACATACGGAGAGATATATCTGTGTCACATATATTAGCATCTGTACATGTGCATAGAGCAAGGGACATACTGCAACTGTTTCAGAAGGGAGGTCATATATATGTTGGTGAAGGTTCTTATGTGCATATATGTATGTAGGTAGTAGTGTGTGGCAAACAAGACAGCATACAGTGCTGGTATATGACACGTGGTGGTTAAACGCTGTGGGTGTGATTTGTTAGGTTTGTAGTGTTGCAGCCAGTGAGGCCTGCTAAAGCCACATGGGCTGAGAACACCTTCAATGTATCTGGCACAAGACTATGCAATATCATTGCATAACTGTATACCTTACATACTTCGCATAATTGATATTCCCACCATGAAAGGTGTACTGTATATGTGCCTATATGTATATCTATATGTACACCAATGGATGTTTATATGTGTGTGTGTATATATATATATATATATATATATATATATATATATATATATATATATATGTATAGAGCGAGAGAGTCATATTTACTGTGACAGATGCCTGGTGACAAAACCATGGCCTCAAGCTCAATGTTGGAAATTCACTGGCATCCCTTTTGCTAAAAACTCTGTACCCATGAACTACCACACAGGTGGTAGTTGACTTAACACCGAAGGTGTGATAACAGACCATGGGACACAGGTGGACAGTAGTCTCCCCCTTGATAATCACAGTGCCACACTAGTCATGTAATCTGTCTACATGGCACACCTCATCACAAAAGCTGTGTCATCCAGGGAAAAAGCGTTCAGTATTCCCCTCTACTCACCACTCACAAAACCCATTATAGAGTACAATGCCCCTTCTGGTATGTACCTCACAAGACATCTACAGCAACTGGAAAGGCCACAGACATACCTCACAAAGTGTAATACTGTCCTCAAACAGATGCCCTATGCAGACCGCCTCACAAAACCACAGCTAGACTGTGTTACATACCGGCAACCCAGAGGTGACCTCTGCCTAACATGCAAAGCTATGTCCAACCCAGAGCTGTTGGACATGCTCCAAGTAAACAGATCACAATCCCTATGAGCTACATGCTCTAGGGACCTAAACCTTGTCACCTCAATAAACAGAACATGCTGGAAGGATAGATTCCTATCTCAGAGACATCCCATACTCTGGAACAAACTACCTATCAATAGCAAACAAAGCTCCTCGGTAGCACTTGTCATGAATAGTCTTGATGATTGGATGGGAGATATGAAATACACCCCGAGAATCACCTCTGTGGCTCTGCATGACAGGGACACATGAACTTAAATTACTTGGGTGTCGAAGGCCAGGGTACCGTCTGGCTAGGCTTCTATACGCCCTAGGGTTAATAGCCTATTACCTACCTATGAACCAATACACACCCACATGTACTTGTTGCAATAATTGCTATGTGAGGTTGACTGAGTGTGATGGTGAATGTGTTGGTGAATGTGTCACAGTTGTGTATATGTGGAATAGCTTAGTGGGAAACTGTTTCTGTCATGGTATTGTGTGTCCTAGATCTGATCCCAGCAAAAGATGTGTATGCTATTACTAGCCAGAAAAAGCAGTATGGCATACGGTCTGATGTAGTCCCTTTGTGTTAACTGGGGTGTGCCATTGGAGGATAAAGCAGTACATGTATGCTCATTGATTGGTACTGCTGGTAAATCAAACCCCTGCATGAACTGTAGTATTACCTGACGCTGTAGGCCTAAACAGCACAGTAAGGTGTATGTCCACATTGCTTGGAAACACTGTTTTGTGTGTTCCCTGTAGTGCTCACAGATTACATACCTCAGGCATAAGGGTTTGTAAGTACTGACACACAGTACTGTATGGTACACATGTAAAGCTCATCTGGGTTGCCATAACTCTGTGTCCTGTATGTATGTCTGATGTGTGTGTGGGTATGCCTGTAACATGCCCTCGGTCATATGTGTATTACAGGATATAAGTGCGTAACTAGCAACATGTATAGTCTAGTACAGCAGTATGCCACCTATATTCACGAATGTGCACATTTGTAGGCAGGGGTTTCCCATCAACAACTAGTGTGTTATACTGGTAATACTGTAACTGGACTTTACAATCATTGCAATGGATTACATATTTTGTCATGCATTATCTTAATATATACCTCCTGTGGCTAGGTGGTGCTTTGTGTCGCATACAGTGTGCCATGTACTGTTGCATAGTCTTACATAGTGGTCTATCTTTGTTGCTGTGCAGAAAATGTTTTAATATATAGAGCGTGTCAGGCACTGTCAGGCAGTTGTGGGCTGAGCACTGATATGTGGTATTGAAAGTGTGTATCCTCTGACAGACAATAGTTTGCTATTTATGGCAGTTCAGTGATATCTGTACTGTAGAATGTTAAGTGTGCCACATGACTTGCTCACACATATTGTTTCATTGTCTTCCAGGGTCATGGCCCACCATTGCAATCCTGCCTATAGTCGTGCAGAGGATGAGATATTAACCACCTGTCTCATCCAACACTACACCCTGCTATTTTCAAGAACCAGCCAGGACCAGCATGAGCGGACTGCGCTGTGGCAAAATGTTGTCCATAGGATAAATGACATAGGCATTCATAACTAGACATATGAGCAGGTACGACATCACTGCAGTGATTTACTTAGACATGTCCCTTAGCGAGCGTCTGATGTCCATAGGCAACAGCTTGCCACAGGTGGTGGGGTTGCCACCCATCCCCCCTTACCAGAGTGGAGGAGCTGCTCCTGAGCCTGGGGGCTCCCGGCTAACAACAACAACAGCACACATGTATCATCATGGAGGCCGGAGCCCCCCAGCAAGTTCACATGGAGCGTGCAGGTAAGATGGCATATCTGTAGACTACTGTTACCTCTATTGTTAGATCATGTATATGTGAGATGTGTACTGTGTAGTTAGAAGATGTGGAGCCTGTTGTTGTTCAATACTGATAATTTGGAACATGATGTGTAGGCCTGTGACTGTCAACCATTGTGCTACTGTAAGATTGCAAATCCACAGTAGCAATGCCACAGTTGTTGCCACTGACAAACTGTTTCATATCCTTGTAGGTCCCTCTGGTGTGACAGCAAGACAGCAGACCCATGCTGGTGAGTGTGTTCTACATTCAATATTGCAAATAAAATGTGCATGTCATAGGTGAGGTGTAGGCCATGTACACATGTAACACACCTACGCATAATGCATGCTGTGCATGTTTGTTGTGAGACTATGCACATCTCAGTAATGTGAGTGGCTGCCTCAAACACATGCAATACACAGAGCATCCCAAACAATTGTGGCTACACTATAGTGGACATTGGATAGGCAGTCGATACACATGCACACGACATACACAACTCCATCATACACAGTACATGTTAATATGCTACACATGGTGTATTCAAACACACGCTGTAAGGTCACACTCCAGTATCCCAAATGTCATCCACACAGCACACATAATATACCTGAGGGGTACAGGCCTATTATGGGGCAGTGCGACACTCTGCAACACACAACACATTCATGTTAGGCAATGCTCCCTATTGGGCACCTTACAAACCCATGTAACAACTGGCTGTGAAATGGTGAATGTAGCCATGGTACTGCAGTTCATGTACAGCATGATAGGTGCCGGTCTGGCACACATAAGTAGCCTTGAGTGACCACATGATGCTGCATGATGATGGCTCATGGTACGACACGCCATCCAGTTACAGTAACCACAGTACTACACATAGCATTCATCGCTATACACCTCAATGTTGTGTGTGTGCAAACATATGCACCTATACACAATATGCATAGCTATTACCATTTGCACAAAGTGACACATATATGTCTTGTAATGCTATTGAGTGTATAGGTCACATGACACACATTGGGTATGTGTGATGTTTAATGTTGCAGTTGTGTTGTAGCATGCCATGTCATGGCTGGCACTGGCATGTCCACAATAGGTTCTACACCCACCATAACTACTGTACAATGGCTATGTTGAGCAATGGTATTCCATCAGGTATACACGCACCACTCATCCTGTATGTATACATAGCATGCACAAGCTAAACCTGTGTCCACAATTATCTGCTAAAGACACAGATGCTCTAATCAGTAACGGATAACTGTGTGACACACAGATAAACATCCAGCCATGGTATGTATACCTGTGAGTGATGATGCACAGCACATTGAAAAGCTTGTAATACTTGCACAGTAATGTTGTGCCCATGTACACATTGCGTTCCAGGGTGAGGCCAATCACTAAACAACAACACACATGCATCAAAGCCATGTATACTGTTATTAGCAAGGACTGTCTACACTTGCACTGCATGTTGTTGAGCAACACACGTCCTGCATGCTGACACATGTGATATTACTGTTTGACTTGTGATACTGTACCCCACCATCAACCACTATTGGGTATGTTCTGGATTGCTGGTGGCATGTGTGTGTGTGTGTGTGTGAGTGTGTGTGTGTGTGTGTGTGTGTGTGTGTGTGTGTGTGTGTGTGTGTGTGTTTCTGCTTTAGTGAGGAGTGTAGTTGTGTGCACGTGTGCATGTGTTCATGTGTTCATGTGTGCATGTGTTCATGTGTTCATGTGTGCATGTGTGCATGTGTGCATGTGTGCATTTGTTCATGTGTTCATGTGTTCTGACATCATGTACAGGTCATAAAGTGTGTTTTCTGTCTTCCTCTCACAGGTGCTGAGGTTGGGCTGGTTCACTGCAGCAGGGAACCTGATGTCACTGACACAAACAGTGATAATGAGGATAGGTGTGTTGAGGCACAGGCATGTTTGCCAGGGTCTGTCGTTGGGCCACCAATCGACAGTACACAGCTGTCCACCCCATCCATGCACACAGTCATACTGCCAATACATCCCTCATCACCAAGGCCCTTAGCTGAGGGACAGTCTACAGTCAGCAATGGTCAGGACAGTGTGATATCTATGGCACATGCATCCGGACACAGCAGCCATACCCAGAGGTCTGGAACAGTACCACATAGGCAGATGTCCAGGGGTTCTAATCGTAGTATGCTGGTCATCATGCCCCTGGCAGACGTGCCACAGGTCTTACAACCTCACGCATGTTCCAGGCTGTCATGGAGGCACAGGCATGTATGGAATGGTACACCAGACAGGGACTAAGGGCACATAGGGCACATAACACTGCTTTAAATGACAGTATCCGTGACCTAGCAGGTGCCATCCGTAATTACACTGAGGTCATGGATAGACGTTGGGGTGAGATATTAGATGTCCTCTGCAGTGTCATGCCCATGTGTCAGGACAGTGCAGGACGGGTGAGACGTCGACGTGGATGTATGCCAGCAACATCAGCAGCTGGCAGTCGCCGCGGATGTCCCTCAAGTCACAGCTGCTCCCGTAGTGCCAGTACCAGCCCCAGCAATGTTGGGGGTGGGCTGTCTATAGACCGTCCTAGAAGACTACATGCACGTGGCTCTGGACAATCCCAGCAGGGACCTGGGTCCAGTATACATATGTCTACCTCTGAGGATAGTACTCAGTCTGGCTCAGTACCTGATACAGTCAGTATCACCCCTGCCAGGCACAGGTACCATATCTGTGGCCGGAGACGGTGATCTGTAAAGCCTGTAAGGTACAGTCTGTGGCTGTCCCACAAATCCCTGTAAATGGCAGCCACATGGTGGAACTGTGTGCATGCAGACACACACACACATGAACCAGACACCTAGGGCTAACACATACCCGCACACATTACATCAACAGTGGCCCATACCAGTACTCTTGGCCCTCACACACACACACACACACACACACACACACACACACACACACACACACACACACACACACATAATGTATGGCTCAATGTAGGCCTCTGGCAAACCAACAACACACTCTGTGCATATGATGAAACCTGTGCCACCTCCTGTCATCTGTAACATTGATGCAGGAACAGGCTAACATGGTGCTGATGCACAGGGTGACTTTATGGCAGTATAGCAATGTTAGCATGTTGTCAGCAGTAAAGTGTAATGTTATCCTTGAAGGTGTAGCTGAGCAGGCATGATGCATTAAAGCTATGATTGTCAATGTAGTATTGTTTACACCAGTGTTAATCCCAATAGTGTATTGTCCGCCCATGTGCCACTTGGCTGATGTGTGTAGTATTGGCAGCATGTGTTAGAGAGTGGACAGTACGTGTGGGATGTGTGCAGCACAGGTTTGCAGGTGTACATTTATGAACATGGTGGAGGTGCACTGTCTGCATGTACGTGCATAGTGGACACATGGGCAGGGTGACATGCCCTGTATTACACAGTGTCAACACTCCATGGTTTCTATTGGTGGCCAGTATGTATTGTACTACACACATTTTGGAACTTGGGTACACATGTGTGTATGACATGGTTTGACACTGTGCTTGGGTGATACTGTTACTATCTGTCATTGGTTTGCATTCTGGTAGTATACATAACCTCTACAGCCTGACCATAAACAATCGATAGATGATGTCTTGACAACTGACACACAGATGTAGGACACACAGTAACATTTGTACCCTTCAGGAACCATACTATGCCAGTAACCAGTGGTGTTCACCTGCACCCATTCCTGGGACCACTCCTGATTGCCATATAGCTCACTTAGGTACAAGCAAACACAGTAGGGATATGTCCGTCCACATCTGGGAATGCATACTGTGGCCTATAATGCATTCTCTAGATGACACACACATCCTCCACAAGGGTATCATACAGACAGATACCTGTTGTCAAACACATGCTGTAAAGCTATAAGCCAACTAAAGCATGGTCATCCACCTTTACAAAACATAGTATCCCCACAGTACCACATAGGTAGTAGCCCCCAACATGTTGACAGGTACTGATGTGTACATACAGCCAAGTGTTACATCATCTCTCCTTTGGTAATCGCATTTCCAAGGGTATTTTGAAATCCCTCGGTGAATCACATAAGCAATAAGGGGTCTGCATGCATATCCACAAAGGTTGTTGTACACCAATAATGTATAGCCATCATTGACAGACTTTGCAGCATTTTAACTGGTCTGAAATATACCTCAGGCATTAACCCTCACTCACACTATTCAACAGAAACCTTAATTAGTGCGCATGACACATCCTAGGCCAGAGATCACTGCAGTGGCTGGGATTGTCACAAGCATACAGATGTGACCCAAGGTCTGGAAAGCGGCAGCACACTCTGGCAAAGATAACAGATGTGTTCATGGAGAAAGCAGGGTTCCCACCTCTGAAATAATTGAGGTCACATGTACGTATATGTATTTGCCACACAGCTACCTGACGTGCAGTGCACATACTGTTGTCATTGTGATATGTCATACAGTAGTAAAAGCAAAGCCCACAACATAGTGACCAACTATGTCACACACATAGAGCACACACACACTCACCAAGTGCAGGATTCAAATCCCTACCGAACTACTTTATGATACTAGAGCAATACGCATTTACACGACGCACTATACACCTTACTGGGAGTTCTCCTTTCCACCGGTATATTTGTAGGATGGTGACATCATCAGACTTGACAAAGATAAGTATACCACTTTTAAGGTGTTGTAGTTGCCTCCAAAAATGTTGTGTTCCTACAACGAGATACACACACACACACACACACACTCTCATACAGCTGTTAAGTGCAGGATTCAAACCCCTACCTAACTACTTAATGATACTAGAGCAGTACACATTTACACAACGCGCTATACACATTACTGGGAGTTCTTCTTTCCACAGGTGACATCATCAGACTAGACAAAGTGGGTTACATTAGGTGACATTAGGTGGGCTACATAGTAGGAAGTTGTAGACACTTTGGCAATGTGATCATCAAAGAAGAGTTTACTATCTACCTGGGTCCCCAGGGCCATAATTACATTCTCCGTACATGCTGGATTACCACCTATGTGGTAATTTGTGTGCACTTTGTTTTATCCAAAGGGGATGACTATGCATTCTTTGGCATTCTGCTTGAGGGCATTGTTTTGACACCAGGTATCTGTCTCTGTAAGACCCTTCTGTAGGATGTTTGTGTCAGCCGTGGAGTCGATTATGGACCACAGTTAGCAGTCATCTGCAAACTTGTTCAGCCATACTCCTCACGTGCTTGCCTGTACCTCTGAACGGTATCAACTGAGCAGGTGGGGTCCCAGGACCAATACCTATGGGATGCCATCTGTGACTGGTTTAGAGTCAGATATGGCACCCGCAACTCTGAACATGTGTGCTTGATCTGTGAGCCAGTTGGTCACCCATCCTGTGACATAGCTGTTAACGTTCAAGCTGGTAAGATTGTCCATGGTGCCAGAGTGGGGAATGGTGTCGAAAGGCCTTAGTGAGGTCCAGGTGGGCTGTGTGGACTACTTTCATCTCCCTCTATGTCCTTGGTAACTGTTTCAAATATGTCAACTAGGTTTAGGAGCCAGGATCTACCTTTGACAAAGCCAAGTTAGGTAGAGTCCAGTGTCTGGAGGTCCCCAATGTCTCTGTTTATGGGTTCCATGATAATCTGCTCCACAGTTTTGCAGACCAGGCCTATAGGGCAATGGTTTCCTGTTTCTGTTGTGGCACCCCCTTTGTGGAGCTGGATGACTGTTGCTGTATGCCATTCTTTGGGTACATAGCCTGTGATAAGGTTGAATCTAGACAGTGAATGTAGGTGAGGGTGTAGTTCCTTTTGGGGCTGGTGTAAGTTGCAGCCTGGGAAACCATCCAGTCCCATTGATGCTGTGTTCTTGGCTTTGGAGAGGGCTGTTTTTACCTGCATGTCCATGAAGTCTGGTGCTCTGCATTCTTCTGGGATGGACACAGGCCCTTTTGGGGGTGATGTGGGGGGGGTTGCGCTGAACTTCTCCCCCAGGATGTGGCCAACGTAACTTGGTTCAGTGTTTCATTTTTTTCCCATTTTGCAGTAGCTGACAGCATTTTTGAGAGTTGCCACCTAAATGTTTGGTATAGCTAACAAAGGCTTTGTGACTGTTATTCTTACATTCCTTGGCAATTTGTCTTTAGAAACTGGCCTTGGATTATTTTATGAGCGATCATTGTTTCTTCCTAATAATGATCAGTGATGCCTTTCCTTATGTGAAGTTTGCGCTATCATGTGTTCGTTCCCTCCTTCTGTTGTATAGCTTATTTATGTGCGACAACCACCAGATTGGTTTCCTATTTTTGGAGGAGTGCATCGTGATTTTATTTGGAATGTCTCAATCCATGCATCCCTGTAGTTGCTCATAGAATGCACTTGTGAATGATTCAGCAGATTGTATAGCATTATCCTATAGCAAGGGTGCTTTTGAACTTTCCACTTTGGTCTTGAGAAGTGTGCTGTTTGCTTCAGATATTTTCTTCACAGTGGTTTCCTTGACTGTAGGGGGGCTTGCTGTGGATGTCCAGTGTGATTACTTTATGATCTATTATTACCAGCGAGGGGTTTATCTCTGTTGTGGAACACTAGTACCCCATGTTGGTGATGATCAGGTCCAGTATGTTGTCACCTCTAGTGGGCGTGGTGGCCAGCTGTTCCAGAGTGTTTGAGTTTTTCAACTTTAGGAAGCATTGGGCAAAGGACGTTGTACACGTGTAATTCTCCCAGTCAGTGTTTTCGTAGTTGTAATCTCCTCATATAATGATGTTTGGTAGGACCTTTATATTTTCCACTGTTCTCAGGAATACTGAGTGAGGTTCCTGAGACAAGGTAGGTGATCTGTAGCAGGCTACAATTTGATAAGCAGCTTTGCCCAATGTTAGTTGCACTTGCATGGTCTCCAAGGCCTCATGCTGTGCCACTAACCTGAAGGTGTGGGTATCCATATGGTAAATGGATACACCACTTCCTTTTGTATTTCACTCTGGGGTTTGGGGCCAAGGATGAGATGGATTGTGAGTGTTTTACATGGAGCATGTCGAACAGCTTTGTGTTTGACATAGCTTTGTATGTTAGGCAGAGATCACCTCTGAGTAGTCGATATGCGAGTGAGTACAGCTGGAGCATTTTGAGACGGTCTGTGTATGGCATGTATTTCAGGCCGCTAATGCTATTTGTGAGGTATTTCTGCAGGCTTTCCAGTTGTTGTAGATGTCTTGTGAGGTACATAGCAAAAAGAGCGTTGCACTCTATTATGGATCTAGTGAGTGATGAGTATAGGGGAACAATGTCCTCTTCTATTCTGCATGAGACACCTTTTGTGATGAGGTGTGACACATAGAAAGATTTCCTGACTACTGCAAGGATGTGATTATCACAGGTGTGTCCACTGTCCACCTGTGACCCAAGGTCTCTTATTACACTTTCAGTGTTAAGTATACTACCGCCTATGTTGTAGTTCATGGCTACAGAGTTTTTACCAAAGGGGATGACAATGCACTTTTTGGCATTGAGCTTGGGGCCATGGCTTTCACACTCATCTGTCTCAGTGAGGCCCTTTTGTAGGATGTCCACATCTTCAGTAGTTTTGATTATGGCTCCTAGTTTGCAGTCATCTGGAAACTTCATTAGCCACAGACCTTCCATGTTAAAGTTTACTTCAGGGAAGTAGATACCAGACAGGACAGGACCCAGGACTGAACCCTGTGATACTGCACTTGTCTGTGGTCCAATGTCGTACTTGGAGTCTGATACTTTCACAGTGTGTGTTCTGTCAGTTAGCCACTTGGCAACCCATCTTGTGACATAGCGATTTATACCTAGTTTAGTGGGTTTATCTATAATTCCAGAGTGGAGGATGGTGTTGAAAGCTGTGGCAAGGTCTACATAGGCTGTGTGAACCCTTTGGCTATGGTTCTGGTGACTGCTTCAATGACATTTAGGAGACATGATCTGCCTTTTACAAACCCAACATGGTTGTGGTCCAGAGTTTGGAGATTACCAATGTCTTTTTTGATAAGTTATATGATGATACATTCCATGGCCTTGCAGAGCAGGCTCATCAGGCTAATGGGGCACTAGTTCCTGGGGTCCATGGTGGCTCCCCCCTTGTGTAGTGGGATAACCATCATTGTGCGCCATTCATCAGGCACAAAGCCTGAGGAGAGGCTATGACTGTACATGGTACGTAGGTGTGGTGCCTGTTCATTCTGTAGTTTGTGAAGAACACAGCCTGGGATGTTATCTGGTCCCATGGATGCTGTATTCCTGGCTTTGGAGAGTGTTTTTTACCTGTGCAGCCGTGATGACAGCAACTTTGCAGTCTTCCATTATAGAGATGTGCTCTTTCATGGGTGAGAGGAGGGTAAAGTTAGCACTGATCCTATCTGCCAGGATGTTGGCAATATCAGTTGGGTCTGTATATTTAGTGCCATTGTGCTGTAACTCAGAGCAGATCTGCATGTTGCCATTGAGATTCTTGACATAGCTATAGAATGCTTTGTGGATGTCTTTAGAATCAGTGTCTATTTTGTTTTCATAACTAGCTTTGCAGGATTTTATCATGGATCGCAGCTTCTTACTGATGTGGACCATGGAGCTCCTTCCCTCATGGGGTTTTACCCTCTTTTGCAACAGTATTTTCCTTCGGTTGTGCAGTTTGTTTATGGCAGGGGATCACCAGATTGGCTTCCTTTTCTTGGAGGATAGTGTCTTGGTTCTGTTTGGGATAGCACGATGCATGTAGTCATGTAAGTGCTTATAAAGTGCAATTGTGAACAATTCAGTAGTTGTAACTGTATTGTCCATCTGCATGAGTGTCCTGCAGTTCAGCACTTCTGTCTTAAGAAGCATGAAGTTGGCTTTGGAGACATTTGTTTACATGGTTTCCTTAATGGGGGTGTGGGTCCAGGATGTGGGTATGTAGGGTAATTAGGTTATGGTCTGATGGGACCAATGAGGTGCTGACGTCAGGTGTGGAACACCGGTCACACAGGACAAACCAAACCCCGTAACCAACACAAATGACCACAAAGTGAGCTACATGCTACTCATTGCCAGAAGTCTCAGCCTCAAGATGCACACACTCGAGGCACTTCTCATTATGGGGAATATTGATATCTGTGCAGTATCAGTAACCTAGTTCAAGGCTCCAGACAGCACACCAGCACTACCAGGATGCTACTCATTCCATACCTTCCAGCATCAGAACCTGAATCATAGCACATAGGGTGAGGATGTATCCATATTCATCAAGGATGCCTACACCTCTCTCTACATGCTCTCTACAGGATATGTGCCCATAAAATGTTGCACAGCAATGTTCTTCACACTCCACAGGGCTGGAGCCACAAATACCCCTTGGCATTCATGCTCTATGAGCCTGACGAGTGTGTTCTGCAAGGCAATGGAGCCAATCATAACGGAAGTCAACAATACAGAGATTGGGAACCTTCACACAGTTGAGCACACCCTGTTTGGCTTCATCAAATGCAGACCACGCCTCCTGAACTGGGAGGATTTCTTTGACAGTTACCCAGGCTACAGATGATTTAAATGAGCTCCACACAGCCTACCTATACCTCGTTAAGGCCTTTGACACCATTCCTCAGTCAGGTATCAAAGATGAACTCACCAACCTGGCCATGAATCCATACATCCCAAGATGGATTGCAAACTGGCTCACAGATAGATCCCACATGTTACGAGTTGCTGGCTACATTTCAGACTCTACACCGGTAATGACTGGTGTCCCCCAGGATTCAGTCCTGTGGTCCCTCCTGTTTGGTATAGACTTCTCAAATGTACATGCCAACACAGGAGAGTTGTGGTTGACTAAGTTTGCTGGGAACTGTAAAGTGTTTGCCATAATAGATTCCCCAGAAGATAGACATATTCTCCAGAAGGGACTCTATGAGGCAGATGTGTGGTGTCAGAATGATGGCCTCAAGCTCACTGTGGAGGAATGCATAGTGATCCTCTTTGTTGAAAACACAATACACACAAAGTACCACATGGGTGTTACTCCCTTAAAAATGACAAGGTGATAAGGGATCTGGGGACACAAGTACATAGTCATCTTTCCTTTGACAACCATGTTGCCAAAGTGATTGGGTGATCCTATGAGGCCCACCTAATCAACTAAGGGTTTGCATCAGGATCCAAAGAGGTAGTGTTGGCACTCTACTCTTACATCATCAGACCCATCATTGAGTACAGTGCACCATTTTGGATGTACTCGACTTAGCATATCCAGCAGCTGTAGAGACCACATAGGTACCTCACCAAGAGGATTACTGGCCTCAAACAGTTGTGTTATGCAACACAACTGGTAAAACTAAATCTGTTCTTCGTTGCGTACTGCCTACTCAGAGGCACACTCTGCCTAACATACAGAGCCATGTCCAACACATAACTGTTGAACATGCTCCATCTACACATAACATCATTTAGTCGCCCTACACATTCCAGGGGTATGAACCTCATCAGAACGATGAATACAACATGCTGGTGGGATAGAGTACCATCCCAGACACTTGCCTTACTGTGGAACAGAGTCCCAATGTACAACAGACAGAACCCCTCGCTGACACTCTTCAATTGGAACCTTGATGAGTGGATGGGAAACAGACAATTCATGCCAGGCATCACATCAGCAGCCCCACTAGAAAGTGGCTTAGAGTACTAACTATTAGAACTAGGCCTTGGGAGACTACTCAATGGTGTGGTGAAAGCTGGCCAACTTGTGTAGTCTGATATATGCCTTCGTGGAGATAGTCTACTACATACCTATGAACCTATGTGACAGGTACATGTCTACAGATAGTAGATGTGTACTTCATTGTACAGTCATGTGGTACAGCAGGCACATGGATCACATACACTGTAATGCTTACAGATACTGGTGGCTGTTATGTACAGTGCGAGAGATGTGCCCCTCATGTCTTTCATGCCATTGGGATGTGTGCTGGGTGGGATGGTCCTGGATGGTTCCCTGTCATGGTCACCCTCTTACACGCATCTCTGCCCATCCATCTTTGGCTGATTATACTGTGTTCCCCCTACATATATATAGAGGTACATAGGTCGGTAATAGGCTATCTGCCTGAAGGCATATATTAGTAT
Source organism: Protopterus annectens (assembly GCF_019279795.1). Lineage (NCBI taxonomy): Eukaryota > Metazoa > Chordata > Ceratodontiformes > Protopteridae > Protopterus > Protopterus annectens. The sequence continues at coordinate 1,304,075,318 of NC_056739.1, forward strand.
GGCCAGAGTGTGCAGCTATCACCACCCATGGAGTTAGTTCCCTAGGCCTCTGTGTAGTAGAGCTGATGAAGTGATCCATGGTGTGACAGTTCAGTTTCACATGCACTCATCAAGGCTTCTCTGGAAGAGTGACAGTTAGGGTCTCGGCTTAATGTCGGTTGGGAGCCTGTTCCAAAGCAAGGGAAGTCTGTGAGTTAGTAATGTGTCCCTCCAACATGTTCAATTTAATGTTGTGATGATGATATTCCTAGAGCATGTGGTACAGTGAGCTTGGGTTTACTTCACATAGAGCATGTACATCAGTTCTGCATTGGACATGGACCTGTCTGTTGGGTAGAGATCTCCTGAGTAGACAGTATGCAAGAGAGTACAGATTGAGTTATATTCAGTTTTGTTGCATGGGGCGACTGTTTGAGGCCAGTAATCCTCTTGTTGAGGTACTTCAGTGGTCTTTCCAGCTGCTGAGCTTCTGAGGGTGCACAGTCAAATTCATCGCAAGTGTGTTGTGGTACTCTCTGACGGGTCTGATGACTGATGAGTAGAGGGAACCTCCTTTGACCTACATGCAAAGACTTTGGCAGTTTGTGGGAACACATAGCATGATTTTCTAACCACTTTGTGAATATGTTTCTGGACGTGGAGATGACTATCCACATGTGACCAGTGCTTTTGTATGACACAGACATCTGGGCTGTGAAGACAGACCAGCTGAGGAAGCATGAGGTGATTGAAATATAGTGCTTCGGATGGAGAGTAGGATGCAGACTATGGGACAGATGAATAAATGAGGACATCAGAGCAGAGGCCAAAGTAGCCCCAATTACAGAGAAGGTTAAGGGCAACAGATTGCTGTGGTTTTAACATATATGTCATGGAAAGTAGAAGATGATATGATAAAGCAGATTAGGAAGAGACAGGAAAACTACAAGAAAAGATGTGGACACCCAGCCAAGAAATAGAGGGATTATCAGAAAGAAGATGTGAGGGATATGAGCTTAACTGTTGAAGAAGGTAGAAGGCTGGCTGTGAATCTAGAATAATGATAAGAGCTGTTGTGACACCGCGACCCTATATAAAAATCGGGAAAGGGGGGTGGTGACAACGATGACGGTGACAATGATGAGGATGATGACTATGCTTCTGGCCTACTACTACTACTACCACTACTTACACACCACTTTATGCCAGTGTACATATATATTCCATTTCAGCCATACCACTATCATAACTGTACTCATTTTCAAACCATTTTACTGTATATGTTATATTCGCAATAGCTATATGGCATGATATGTATGTGCTGTAACCATGGAGATTTTCTCCCTTAGTATCTGCTGCAAACAGACTTTGCACAACTGAGCATCTCACTTACCAAAATATAAATAATTATATAAAGTTCTATTCTGTGCATTAGTCATATTTCTGGCTTTCAGCTATTCAGTCACAATTTCATAATATTCTCTTCGCCTCTAAAAGGTCAATATTATAATTTTAATTTTTAAAATTTGCAGTTATTTTTAAATAACGGGTACGTATTTGTAGTTAATGTTTATAATTCACTTTAAAACTCACAGTTCTTTCAAAAATTTCTGATGATGCATATAGAGCCTGCTAATAAATTATGCATGTGCTTCAGTATGGCATTCTGCTTCAGCTCCTGTCTTCCCTTCATACTCATCTTTCAGATATCAAACAGGGTTAGTGATACATTACTGTTAACCTGTGCAGTGAAATTTTGCCTCCTTCTATATACTTTAACACTTCATTCACTCAGCTCAATTCCTCACTTATATTCAGTATTTATCTTCTCTTTTAGGCACATTAAAAATGCATTGCTTAAAATGTAATGCACAGTTACTAAATGTTCCACTTCAGCAATCAGTTCTTTATTTCTATCTTCCAGCTTCACAAGCTGTGCTCATATTCCTCTTATGATATATTTTAGTATTTTTACTACTATAATATGCTCCATTTTTTCTAGACATCCAGTTTCCTATTTTAGTTTTAAAGTTAATATCATTTAAATCATTTTAAATCTTCAGCTTAAGACTCAGAAACATGTACTGTTCAATGAAGTTCCTGGGGAATGCTATAGGCTGCTTCAATATTTTATGCAATCATTTTTATGTAAAATATTTTAAATGTGTAGTGATGAAATAGTAGGGATAACTGAAATTTTGCATATAGTGTATCAAGACTGATTTCAAATAATTTACTGTTGCAAATTGTTTTGCCTTTGAAATTAGATCACAATTCCCACACTCCTGTCTTTGCAAAAATATAAATTATTGATGTAAATTTGGGTTTAAAAACAATGGAAACTATCTGCAGTCACTTATAATAGCTTTGTTTAAAACAAATAGTCACTTACAACCTATGCTATGAGTCAGTAAACTAATTGCTATGGACACAGATGAAGCCTCATTGCTCACTGAGACAGGTAGGCCAATGTTGCATTATGCTGACAGACAGACACTATTATGTAGTCCTGTGTTACTTGACACCTTGGGATGTCTATGGCATGCTGCTTCTGAAAGTTCAGGAAATTACATTTTTATAACTGGCTTTCAGAAGCACTACTTTGGGAATTTACATATTTATTAACCAAGGAAGTTAGTAGTACTTGAATCTTAGTTCATAACCATTGCAATGGGAGGAATGTACATAACCTCGGAGCTGATTATAATAGTAGGGGGTACAGAGAGTTGATGCCACCACTACTTCTAGTATACAAAAATACATTGCTGTTATTGTGTGTTTGGGCTGATTTGTGAAGTATATAATATTATTATTATTACTTTGTGGTGTAAATGTCACTCAGCAGGCTATATGCCAATGTTATTATGTTGTTAAAGTTTTGATAAACTATTTTATATCCTTCTGGGTAAAACTCATGTTATAGTCTGTATAAACTTTCCAGTACCTTAAAAGATGAACAGGAAGAATACAGCAAAAAATGTTAGTTCTAAAGTTAACTTTTTTGAGCTAGATAGTTTAAATTTTATCAATAAATTAACGTTTAATATGTACTCATGGCACCATCTTCTGGTATATAAGATTTACACACACACACACACACACACACACACACACACACACACACACACACACACACACACACACACACACACACCTTTTCTTATACTAAGTACTCCCTGTTAACATATACGCATAAATAAATATGTTACAAATACATAAAATGGAGCTTTTAGTAAATGCTGGCACATTTTTGTTTATGACCTTCATGACACTAAATACAAATTACATTGTAATACAGGAATAGTTGGTAGAATAGCATCGATTCTGAGTTTAATTTATTTTTCATTGCAACAGCAGATGTATGCGGTAAGGCAACAGTTTCACAATGTTTAGTTTTTAGTTTCATTTCTAACCGATAAGGTCTATTTTTCAGCCAGATCAAAGTACATTTGAGGTATTTGCAGTAAAAATATTTTACCACTATCAAGCAAAACCTTTCATGTGAGTAGAGGTGCACCTTTCAAACAGATATCAGAAAGTTTATGTGGAATGGTAACAGCTAAGTCTGAATATGCTTGTCTTCCTTTATGACAGATGCAGACAAAATCTCAAAAACTTCAACTAAAAAAGATACAGCATGGATTCTTACATACCCTGGAAAGATATAGTGAATAGAAGTAGACATGAAAGATTGAGAGATACAAACACAGCAGAATGTATATACAGACTACTGTGGAAAAATAAAAATGTATTATGAAACTATTCCCAGGCCTGGATAATATAATGACACCACAAACATAGAAAGTACATGTATATATTTCATATACAGCATCTTTATTGCACCATGTACATCAGTTATATGTTCCAGAAGAATAGAGGTATACAGTGGTGATGCAGCTGTAAACAGATGAAGGTAAAAAGGCTGAACAGTGTTATCTACAATCCTAAACATTTAACAATCTGCTTACAAAATGCATTTTAATGTTACTTCAAAAATAATTAAACAAATTAATATCTATTGATATCTCACAGATTGTAAAATTAAACATATTAATCTCCATTAACTGTTTATAGCTATTAACAAAGAAGCAGTAACAACTAAAGATAATGCATTAAGAAAAGGTCTTGTTTATAAAAATCATGTTAATCATGCAATAGGATACAGCATAAGAAATGCATAATAAAACCGCATTGAATGAAAATTAGACGATACATTTTGAAGTATGCATTGACCTATGTATGTCTGAAATGACAGATAAAAGTAAACAATGAATTAGGATTAAAGTTAGTAATAAAGCTGAGTGTAGCAAGTCAGTATGAGAATCTTATCTAGTTTGTACGTACATCACCTGTATTGCTGTACCAAATAAAATACTACTATATGTAGATTCATAGATTGCTACTAGGTTAATGACCTGCGTGGACGTTTCTAAGCCTAGCCAAGTTTTCAGAAAGAATAATAACATCCTGTATCCAAATAGGACATTGAGACCCAGGCATTTATAAGCTACCTTTATCCATAAAGGACATGGGTGCCAAGCCTGGTGTAAATTTCTTATTCTCCATCCATTAGTCTAGGTTGCACTTAAATTGGGTAATAGATGAACTCAGCTTCACATGGATGGGAAGACTGCTTCAGAGGAGGTGTGTCTCTGGGACACATATCTGTCTTTCCAGGATGTTCTGTTTAAGTTACAGACAAAATTCAAGTCATTAGACCTTGCATTTCTGGTACTATTTGACTTATGAATTTGCAGGAGATTCATAAGTGTGGGGTTTGTGGATGCCTTGAAAGCCAGGTATAGATCACCCCTCAGCAATCTATAGGAGACTGAGTAGGGGGAAAGGGCTTTAAGGTGGTCTGCATAAGGCAGGTTTGTTATGCCTTGTATTCTTTTTGTAAGGAACCTCTGAGGTCTTTTTAGTTGCTGACCACTAGATCGACTCTTAAGGGTATATTAGCAACACGGTAATTAGTTGGGATGGTTCACTTCCCAAAGGGTACAAATTATGCATTTCTTAGCTTTGAGTTTAAGACCACAGCTTTGGTACTATTTGTTAGTCAGCAGAAATAGCCTTTTTGAAGAATGCTAATAGCTGCAGGGGAGTTGACGATAACCCCCAGCTTGCAATCATCTGCAAACTTAGTCAGTCATAAACCTTCAATGTTTGCTTCCACTTCTGAGAAATAGATGCCAAAAGGGAACGGGGCCAGTACCCAGCTCTGGCAGACTCCTACAATAGCTGACCTCTTGGTGGAGGTGGCCTCTCCTATTTTGACCTCCTAGGCCCTATCAATGAACCAGATGGCTATCCAGCGGGTGATAAAAGGGGTTATACCTAATTTAATGAGTTTGTCAATAATGACTGAGTGGAGAATTGTTTAACCAAAGTGGAGAATCACACAGACGCTGGAAGGACACCAGAATAACTTTATTTTCCAAGACAATGGTTTAGCGCTTTTATCCCTCAACTTAGGGACTTCATCAGAACAGTTTAAAATACACTCCCCAGCCCTTAAATATTCACAAACCTAATTGAACAATACATTATTGTTTAATTACCTCATTAAAAATGCCTCATTGAAAATACAAGTAACAACAATACTAAAACCTAAGTACTTTCAAATACTAGACCATATACTATATATTATAAAATTATAAATTGCAATAATATGCATACCTAAAATAAAATCTATATATAAAAATATATACAAACTGCTAAAATTTTTAAACTTTTAAACCTTTTAACCCAGAATCTTCTTTAACTTCAGCACACAGGAAATATTAATATTCTCATTAATACCTGGCCATCTAGTTGCGTCTAATCGCAACTGCCACTTTAATTCACATATATCTTCACTGCCCCCCAGTGCCTGTTTTAACTGTTCCCTGAACTCCACCTCACAATCACCCTTTGTCAACTTCCATCATTTGATCCTTGGCACTGCTCTCACACTTGCCCTCCTCTTCTTGATCACCAATGTCATCCTACAGACACCACCTTGTATATCTCTTTTAGTTTGCTGTATAACCAAAAAACGAAAGGTGTGGTCTTTATATACATGTATATGCCTACTCAAAGCATTGGTGAGGTTACAGTTCTTAATGTCTGACAAATGCTCACGAATTCTAGCCTTAAAATGCCTACATGTCTTACCAATATAATAAATAGGACAGTACTAGCACTTTGCCATATATACTACATTTTTACTGGAACAGTTGTAATGTCCCTTAATATAGATATCTCTTCCATTCAAGTTAAATTTGTTTCAGTTTCCAAAATGTGGGCACAATATATGCACTTCCCACATTTAAAATTTCCCACTAGTCTGTTACATTCATTTATCCTACCACAAGTTTCCAAAATATTCTTAAATGATCTATCTTTTCTAAAGACAATCCTTGGTACATCACCTATTTTTTGGGCCACATCTTGATCAAATTGCAATATATCCCAATTATTTCGAATAATCACCACCACACTATTGGCATCCTGGTTGTAAGTGGTAATGAATGATAAACCTACATTTTCTTCCTTTTTATTAGCTTCACTAATCAAGGATAACTCATTACTATAAACTGTAGTCCTTGAGATAGGCCCGTATGTTCCTTTAAAATGTTTCCTTTTTACTTCATCACTAATTTTATTCAACAGGGCCTCAGGGTAACCTCTTTTTCCAAATAATCCCAAAATAAAATTAACCTCTTCCAAAAATTCATCATCACTACTAACCAATTTTGCTGCTCTTACCAACTGCCCTTTTACAATGAACTTTTTTTGATGATAAGGATGCCAACCACTAAAATCCAAATAAGAATTTGAAAAAAGTAGGCTTCCTATATATTCCAGAGACCAATTTTTGATTTACATGGTCAGCCGTCAAATTGACATCAAAGTATAACATTTTATTGTGACTATAATCATAGGTAAATTTTAAAAAGTCCACTGTACTATTAATATATTCCAAAAAATATTTAAAATGATCCTCTGACCCTTTCCACACCAAGAATATGTCATCCAGGAATCTTGTGTAGTACATAATGTAGGTTTTAAGCATACTTTTCATAACAAACTCTTCTTCTTTTCTTTCGGCTCTTCCCATTAGGGGTCGCCACAGCGGATCATCTGTTTCCATTTCTTCGTGTACTCTGCATCTTGCTCTGTCACACCAACCACCTGTATGCCCTCTCTCACCACATCCACAAACCTAATCTTAGGCCTTCCTCTTTTCCTCTTAACTGGCAGCTCCATCCTTAGCATCCTTTTCCCAATATACCCTGCATCCCTCCTCAGCACATGTCCAAACTAATGCAATCTTAGCTCTCTGACTTTGTCTCCAAACCGCCAACCTGAGCTGACCCTCTAATATACTGATTTCTAATTCTGTCTATCATTGTCACACCCAGTGCAAATCTTAACATCTTTAACTCTGCCACTTCCAGCTCTGACTCCTGCCTTTTTGTCAATGCTATCGTCTCCAACCCATACAACATAGCTGGTCTCACTACCCTCTTGTAGACCTTCCCTTTCACTCTTACTGGTACCCGTCTGTCACAAATCACTCCTGACACTCTTCTCCACCCATTCCACCCTGCCTGTACTCTCTTCTTTACCTCTTTTCCACACTCACCATTACTCTGAACTGTTAATCCCAAGTACTTAAACTCATCCACCTTCGCCAACTCTACTCCATGCATCCTCACCATTCCTCTATCCTCCCTCTCATTCACACTCATATATTCTGTCTTAGTCCTGCTGACCTTCATTGCTCTCCTCTCTAGAACATATCTCCACCTCTCCAGGGTCTCCTCAACCTGGTCCCTACTCTCACTACAGATCACAATGTCATCTGCAAACATCATAGTCCATGGGGTTTCCTGTTTGATCTCGTCTGTCAACCTGTCCATCACCATTGCAAATAAAAAATGGCTCAGAGCTGATCCTTGATGTAATCCCACCTCCACCTTAAATGCATCTGTCACTCCCACTGCAGACCACACCACTGTCACACTACCCTTGTACATATCCTGTACCACTCTTACATACTTCTCTGCCATTCCTGACTTCCTCATAGAATACCACAACTCCTCTCTAGGCACCCTATTATATGCTTTCTCCAAGTCCACAAAGACACAAAGCAACTCTTTCAGACCTTCTCTATATTTCTCCATCAAAACTCTCAGAGAAAACATTGCATCTGTAGTGCTCTTTCCCAGCATGAAACCATACTGCTGATCGCTAATCAATCATCACCTCTCTTCTTAACCTAGCGTCCACTACTCTTTCCCATAGCTTCAAGCTGTGACTGATCAGTTTAGTTACTACAGCTCTGCACATCACCCTTATTCTTAAAAATAGGTACCAAAACACTTTTTCTCCACTCCTCAGGCATCCTCTGACTTTCCAAGATTTCATTAAACAATCTGGTTAAAACTCCACCGCCATTTTCCTAAGCACCTTCATGCTTCCACTGGTATGTTATCTGGACCAACAGCCTTTCCATTCTTCATCATCTTCACAGCTGTCCTTACATCCTCCTTGCTAATCTGTTTCACTTCCTGATTCAGTATCCTCACATCATCCAACCTTCTTTCTCTCTCATTCTCTTCATTCTTCAGCCCCTCAAAGTACTCTTTCCATCTGTTCAACACACTCTCCTCGCTTGTGAGTACATTTCCCTCACTATCCTTTATCACCCTTACCTGCTGCACATCTTTTCCAGCTTGGTCCCTCTGTCTAGCCTATTGGTACAGGTTTTTTTCTCCCTCTTTAGTGTCCAACCTTTCATGCAACTCTCCATATGCCTTATCCTTAGCTTTCGCCACCTCTCTCTTTGCCATGCTCCTCATCTCCTTATACTCCTGTCTACTTTCTTCATCTCTCTGACAATCCCACTTTTTCTTCACCAGCCTCTTCCTCTGTATACTCTCCTGTACTTCCTCATTCCACCACCAGGGGTTCCTTGTCCTCCTTCCTCTGTCCAGATGTCACACCAAGCAGCTTTCTAGCTGTCTCCCTTACCATCTCTACTGTAGTTACCCAGCTTTTGGTAACTCTTCACTGCCCCCCAGTGCCTGTTTTAACTCTTCCCTGAACTCCACCTCACAATCACCCTTTGTCAACTTCCATCATTTGATCCTTGGCACTGCTCTCACACTTGCCCTCCTCTTCTTGATCACCAATGTCATCCTACAGACAACCATTCTATGCTGCTTAACTACACTTTCCCCTGTCACTGCTTTACAGTCTCCAATCTCCTTCAGACTGGCCCTCCTGCAGAGGATATAATCAACCTGTGTGCATCTTCCTCCACTCTTGTACATCACCCTATGCTCCTCTCTCTTCTTAAAATATGTATTCACCGGAGCCATGTCCATCCTTTTCGCAAAATCCACTACCATATGACCTTCTGCATTCCTCTCCTTAACACCATACCTGCCCACCACTTTCTCATCCCCTCTGTTCCCTTCACCAACATGCCTATTGAAATCCACTCCAATCACCAGTCTCTCACCCTTGGGTACACTCACCACCACTTCATCCAGCTCACTCCAAAATTTCTCAATCTCATCCATCGCACACCCAACTTGCGGAGCATATGCACTAACAACATTACGCATTGCACCATCAATTTCCAGGTTCATAAACATCACTCTATCCATCACTCTTTTCACCTCCAAAACACTCTTGGCATACTGTTTCTTCAGGATAACCCCTACCCCATTTCTCCTCCCAGTCACACCATGATAGAACAGTTTGAACCCACCTCCTATACACCTGGCCATACTCCCCTTCCATCTGGTCTCTTGCACACACAATATATCAACCTTCCTTCTCTCCATCATATTAGCTAGCTCTCTCCCTATACCAGTCATACTGCCAACATTCAAAGTTCCTATCCTCACTACTACACTCCTAGCCTTCCTCCTCTCTTTCTGCTTTTGGGCATGCCTTCCCCCTCTTCTTCTCCTTCAGCCAACAGTAGCCCAATTTCCACCAGCACCCTGTTGGCTAACAGTACTGGTGGCGGTCGTTGTTAACCCAGGCCTCGACTGATCTGGTATGGAAATCTGTATTATTGTCTGCATATGTTATTTGGCAGAGGTTTTATACTGGATGCCCTTCCTGATGTAACCCTCCCATTTATCCGTACTTGGGACCGGCACGAAGAAATGCACTGGCTTGTGCATCCCCAGTGGCTGGATTACTTTTCATAACAAACTCCTGTTCCCAAAAGGCCATAACATCGTTGGCAAAAATGGGGCATATGCCGCCCCCATAGCTACATAGCCACACCTGTAACATGCATGTAAAATTGGCCTTCAAAATGTACATAATTGTTTTTAAGTACTGCTTCCATCAAAATAACGCATTTATTTATCTGGTCTTGATCATAAAGATTGTTTTTTAACAACTGTTCCTTTAACCATGCCAATCCCACATCATGCAGAATTACTGAAAATAAATTGCAGACATCTATGGTTGCAATTAAAATATCTTCACTAACAAAAATTTGGTTTAAATTGTCCAGGAACTGCCACGAATCCTTACAAATATATGGGAGCACTACAATACCCTTTTGTAAATAATAATCCAAATGATGACTAATAAAACAAGCTTTTGCATGCTTTCCATCCACTATGGGGTGACATTTTGGGTTCTTTAAACCCTTATGGATTTTGAGTATTCCAAAAATATTAGGTACCATAGGATACTCATTTTTTAAATAATCATACTCATCCTCATTTATCTGCCCTTGAAATACCATATCATCCAACAAGTCCAATTTTCTATATGATATGTGAATTTCATTAATGGAACTCTCCTCACAAGTCCCATCCATTAATAAGGTAACCATCCCATTGGACTAATCTCCTTTAACCATAATAACAACCCCATAATCCTTATTGGGCTTCATAACACATACTTTTTTATCATTAACAATATCAGTCAACAACATCTTTTCTTCTTTATTTAAATTACTTTTTTATCTACTACTGGGTTTTTGTATCCTTCTCTAATATCCCTTTCACAGGCCTTCTCAAATAGCCCTATCACATGATGTACTGGCAGATTAAAAGTACTGGCTTTTTAAGTCTATTTGCCTGCATAGCACTATTACTATTTATTTATTTATTTTATTTTTTATTTATCATTTGTTGACCGGGAAAGTCCGACTAGGTTCCACAGAGCCTGTTTTCAGCAGAGGCCCGGGGAGAAATGCTCCGGATGCATGTCTATTATTAAGCCACATTTTAAAGTTCATTTTTCGAATAAACAATTTTAAGTCTATTAATGTCTGTGCCACTTTTTCCCTTCTACTAGGGACAAATGTAAATCCTTTTGACAATAGATTGGCATGCGCTGTTTCAATACTCCTGTCCGAGTAATTATATGCTTTAAAATCTCCAACTGTGTTGCATATAATTTCTGGATTATTACCATCATCATTAACTTCATCATTATCTTTCAAACATTCTAGGCATTGCATAAAAATATCAAAATCTACCTGTTCTTCATTTGTTTCGACTCCATTAAATAAATTGGCATCATTAACATCACACATCATCATTGCTTGTCCATTATCAGTTCCAGGTATTATCTCAAAATATTCACTAAAATTAAAATTAACATCACAACCAGCAACTCCATTGTCCAAAAACCCAAAGCTAAATCCATTAGTTTTTCCGCTAATAATTCTTGTTCTTGGATCGGGCTCCCTGCATCATATAATCCCTGTAATTGTGATTGTAATTGTTCCCCGCTGGATATGATTGCTGCCCTCTGTTGCGTATCCTCTCAGAATGCCAAACTCATAGGTTCATAGGTTCATAGGCTCATAGGTTGGTACTAGGCTATTAGCCCTAGGGCCTATACAAGCCTAGCCATAACAATTCACTGGCTATTTCTTCCCACACTATTTACTTCCCTGGACCCCTGTCTAGCAGGGTGACTGATGTGATCTCCGGGGTGAATTTCCTTTCTCCCATCCAATCGTCACGGTTCCTTTTGAAGAGGGCCAAAGAGGCACTCTGCTTGACATGTATGGGCAATCTATTCCAGAGTCTGGGGAGTCTCTGGGTCAGAACCTATCCCTCCAGCATGTTTTTTTTATTGTGATGACAAAGTTTAGATCCCTGGAGTGTGTGGCTCTGAGGGATTGGGATTTCTTTAAGTGTAGCACGTTCAACAGCTCTGGTTTTGACATGGCCTTGTATGTTAAGCAGAGATTGCCTCTGAGTAGACGATATGCGACAGAGTATAGCTGGAGTTTTTTAAGGCGGTCAGCGTAGGGCATCTGCTTTAGGCCTGTGATTCTTTTAGTGAGGTATTTCTGTGGCCTTTCCAGTTATTGCAGATGTCTTGAGAGGTACATACCAAATGGGTCATTGTATTCTATAATGGGTCTAATGAGGGATGAGTACAGTGGGACAATGACCAACTTTTTTCTGGATGAAAATCCCTTAGTGATGAGGTGTGCCACATAGAAGGATTTCCTGACTGTTGTGGCAATGTAGTTATCGAAGGTGAGACCACTGTCCACCTGTGTCCCTAAGTCTCTTATCACACTTTCGGTGTTTAGTGTACTGCCACCTATAAGGTAATTCACGGATACATGTTTTTTCCCAAAGGGGATAACTATACATTTCTTGGCATTGAGCTTGAGCCCATGGCTCTGGCACCAATCATCTGTTTCTGTAAGGCCCTTTTGTAGAGTATCTACATCATTTGGGGATTCAATAATGGCTCCCAGTTTGCAGTCATCTGCGACCTTTGTTAGCCAGAGTCCCTTAGTGTTGGCCTGTACTTCAGAGAAGTAGATGCCAAACAGGAGTGGTCCCAGGACAGAACCCTGAGGTACTCCACTTGTCACTTGTCTGGAGCTGGATTTGGAGTCGGCTAATTTTACAGTGTGGGTTCTATCAGTAAGCCAGGTAGCAACCCATTGGGTGATGTAGGGATTAATGCCCAGCTTAGTAAGTTTATCTATGATTCCAGAGTAGGGGATGGTGTCAAAGGCCTTGGCAAGGTCTAGATAGGCTGTGTGGACCACCTTACCCTTGTCCATGGCTCTGGAGACTGATTTGAATGGAGAGTGATGCCCTGGGGCAAGCAGGGTGCCTCTAAAGGGGATCCCGGATGTTGCCTCTGATATGCCCTCAGTGTTGACATCACTTCCTCCTGCCGTACTCCTTCCAAATTGGCTCCTTCAGCGAAATCTCCATGGCAACCTAGCGAATGGGGATACACCTTGCCTCTCAAATATCATTTGTATCCCTTTTGATTTTGTTCAATTTACGTAAAAACATGATATTGCATGAATTGTCCACACTAATCAATATATTGTCATAATTAGTTTGGTACTGATCGAATATCAGATCAGTTTTTAGGATCACATTCTTCTGGTCAAGCTCTCTAGATAATTTTTCCAATGCCTGATTATTATATTTTATCATAAGTCACATAAGCTCCAACCCTGTCTGGTCAAATAATTTATGTAAATCCTTCAAAAGCTCAGGGTTGTTTTCTGCACCATTAAGATACTTCCAACAGCACAAGCCCTGTGGTACTTTCTGTAATTCAATGTTCCTCTCCAAATATCCATTTTCCAGCTGTAATTTTTTAAAGGAAAATTTTTCTGAAATACTTTCAGTCTCTCAGTTATAGATAGTGTTTGATGTCTTCCTTGCCCCAGGGCATCACTCTCCATTCAAAAATTAAAAAAATGTACTCTTCCACCATTCAGGCTCACCGTTGTTAACAGCAACATCAGTCCCCCTCATGATGTTACCATTAAGAGACCAATAGTCTTGTGCAGATAAATCCTTTTGTTCAGTCTGTGTTGGCTGCATAGGCTGGGTAAGTGGGCAGGCAAACTACCATAAACATTATCATGATCATTCTATTTTTACATCAAAGACTTGATCTGCATTGTATGCACGGCAAGCTGCTGGTTAATTTTTTACAATAACTCAGCCGTTTCACCACTGGAACTCAAGCCCTCCATTAAGCCTGCATTGGAACTCCACCATAAGACAAACTGTTAAAACACAACTCCTCTTCCACTTAAACTGTTTAACCAAAGTGGAGAATCACACAGATGCTGGAAGGACACCAGAATAACTTTATTTTCCAAGACAAAGGTTTTGCGCTTTCATCCCTCAACTTAGGGTCTTCATCAGAACAGTTTAAAATACACTCCCCAGCCCTTAAATATTCAATTGAACAATACATTATTGTCTAATTACCTCATTAAAAATACCTAATTGAAAATACAAGTAACAACAATACTAAAACCTAAGTACTTCTAAATACTAGACCATATACTATCTTCTTTTTCTTCTTCTTTTGGCTTTTCCTGGTTAGGGGTCACCACAGCGGATCACCTGTCCACTCATGATTGGCAGTGAAGTTTTACGGTGTCAAATTGCCAGCCCGGTGCACAACCTTCCACAGAAGGCACACACACACACACACACACACACACACACACACACACACACACACACACACACACACACACACACACACACACTCATGCCTAGGGCCAATTTAGAGTGTCCAATCCGCCTACAGCATGTCTTTAGGGACTTGGGAGGAAACGGAGCACCCGGAGGAAACCCACGCTCCACAGGGAGGACATGCAGACTCTGCACAGAAAGCACCCCAGCCGAGAATTGAACTGGAGAACCTCTTGCTGTGAGGTGGCAATGCTAACCACCATATATTATATATTATAAAATTATAAATTGCAATATTATGCATACCTAAAATAAAATGTATATATAAAAATATATACACACTACTAAAATTTTTAAACTATTAAACCTTTTAACCCAGAATGTTCTTTAACTTCAGCACATAGGAAGTATTAATATTTTCATTAATACCTGGCCATCTAGTTGTGTCTAATCACAACTGACACTTTAATTTACATATATCTAAATGTACATCAACTACAGTGAGTGGAGAATTGTATCAAAAGCCTTGGCTTGGTCGAGGTAAGCGGTGTGCACAGTCTTGCCCTCATCTGTTATTTTGGTGACCCTTTCAAAGAAGTCCACCAGATTTAATAGGCATGGCCTTCCTTTAATAAAGCCAAACTGTGATATGTTTTAGGTATTCCAGATTCTGAAGAAGTCTTTTTGTTATATTCAAGATGAAAGCACTTAATCTAGATATTAAAAATTATTATTTTCCTTGGCAGATCACTGTTTGTTACCTATGTCCTTGTTTATCATATTCATGATGATTTTTTTTTCCATGGCCTTACATATGAGGCTGGTCAGACTTATGGGCCTGTAGTTACCCAGATAAGAGGCTGGACCTCCTTTATGTAGGGGAATGACTATAGCCATCTTCCATTCCTTGGGCACAAAACCCAGCTGTAGGCTCCAGCTGAAGTGATTCAAGTGGACCAGAGATGTCATGTTTCATGCTATTTATCAAGCATCTCAGGATGTTATTGGGGCCCATCAATGTAGTGTTTTTGGCCTTAGAAAGTACATTGATAACCTTCCCTATTGATGGTTGGGGGGATTGTGGTATGCACTATTTCCTTTGGTCTATCTTGGGGAGAGGGGGAGAAATCTGAGCTGAACCTGTCAGCCAAAAGGTTGGCAATGGCCTCTGGTTCAGTGTGGGAGATGCCATGTACAATAAGTTCTATGCATTGTTGCATATTGCCCTTGAGGATATGGACATAGCTATAGAAAGTCTTGAAGCCGGCCTTTGCCTGAGAAGCTATTTTTTTCTTCAAATTTAGCCTTTGAAGTATTAATTAACCCTATTAGCTGCCTGTTTAGAATGTTTGGGGGCTTTTAGTATGTTGGACTTTGTTCCTCCTATGTTTTGCCAAGATTTTTTGTTGTTGTTCTTGTTGTATAAAGATTGATATTGTGATTCCACCAGGGTGGCTTGTCTTTTGAGTTTGTCTTATTCTTAATATGACTAGGCAGTGGGCACAGTTCACTCTATGCAGCTATTATTATGGCTGTACAGGGATTTTGTAAAGAAATCAGCATATGCTATTGTCTTTACTGAATCTGGGAGTGCTTAGAGTTTAGCCAAGGTGTTACTTAGTAAAGAGAGGTTAGCCATGGAATAGTTCCTAAAGGTTTTGTTTTCCCTGTGTCCACAGATTTAATTTTTATTTCAGGAAATACTGCCTTATGGTCAGATCTAACAAATGAGGACATCATATTTTGTGAGGAACATCACTCCCCCATGTTCATGAGTACAAGATCAATAATATTTGTACCCCTGGTAGGAGGCTGGGCCAACTGTTCCAGGATGTTGGTATCAACAAAGTATAGGAATAGCTGTCTTGTGCATTAGAAGTGGTGTAGGATTTCCAATTTATAGAGGAGTAATTGAGATTCCCATTAAGAATGGTGAGGGACTCTAGTACATTGAGGCAGATAGTATGGGTTTCCTGAGGTATGGAGGGGGACGTATATATAGTGCAAGAATATGGTACGAGACCCTGTTTATGGTGAGGTGCACATGTATGAATCCCATGAGTCATACACTTTAACTGCTCTGGATATGAGGTTGCTTTTAATATTGACTGAGACTCCTCCACCTTTAGTTCCCTTCAGTGCAGTAGCTGATTGAAAGGTGTGAAAGGCATTATAACCTTGCATTTCCGGGGTACTTTCCACGATTTTAAACCATGTCTCCATTACTACACAGATGTCTACACATTCCAAAAAAGGAAGGTTTGCACGGAGTGGAGTTTCTTGTTTAGACTTCTAGTATTGGGCGATACCACTTTAAGATATTCCTTCTTAGGTTCAGTTAATTTGGAAGGTTTTTCAGTTTGGCATTGCCTAAAAAAAAGCACTGTGGGGTGGAAAATGTCTTTGCCAATATCTAAAAGCCTAATAGGGATAAGTGTAGACCATCCATGGCAAAGCAGTGTGGTCTGTCCACCATGTCCTCTCAAGCCATCAAATATTGTACCCCCTTGGATGTCGCCAGAAGCTAAGACAGTTGTTAAAATTAATCATTTTCTGTTGGGAATGTGGCATCATCCTTGTTGAAGGTAGTATGCTGCTCAGTGCTAGGCTCATATATGCCTGCAACATGTAATCAGTGAGCACAATCATGCCTCACTTCATATAGTGAAGAGAAGTACATCTCAGGACTTTAACATCCACATGAACTATGATATAGTCATACTGGTACCTGTGGTTTAATGACCTGAATGCTTGTGTGCCTTGACGGATCCTAGCACTAGAAAGGCAGTTAACAATGACTCTCTGCTTAATCAGTCTGGTGAGGGGATATCACAGTGCCTCACTATAGAATCACCAATGCCCAGGAAATTTGGCTGTGTGCTGGTTTGCCTTAAGGGCTTAGCAGTAGAGGCATATGATACAGTGTTACTATGTGCAGCTGTGGGTGGTGTTTTAATGGAGTATTTAAATGATGGCTGTGGACCATTTTTTGATTGTACTGTGCAGGAGGTCTTAGTGTTTTAGGAATGTTACCTGTAGGTGCTTTAGCAGTAGTTTTATGTGTAAGGTCTTTACCCTGTGCAGTACGTGTGGTGTAAGTGTCACTAACAACCTCTACAAGATTACTTTTGGTCATATGAGAGAGTTTTGCCTCCACCTCTTGCATACTTTATCTGTTTTATTAAGAATAAGTGGGTTGTCTGTGTACATGAGGCAATTGTTACAATGCATCAGAATATCTAACTCAATCAGATTTGCCACAGAGAGAGTCAGGAAGTACATATCATGGCTACTTGGGAGTAGTGCGGGAAATTTAAATATTAAATAGATTAATAATACAACGAACTTGAACAATGCTCGGGTATGCATAAAAATGATGCTCTAGTAGTTAAAAAAAATCTGTCAAGACAGTATGAGTATTTTAAGGGAAATTTACACTGTGAAAGGTAAGCGTTTACACAGATTACAAGGGGGAATTATTCTGCAAGTTGGCATCTACACAGATCACTGCTAGGTGCTTCTGCATGGAGAGAAGCAGTTCTAACTAAAGAATGCAAAAAAGGTCAAAAGTGCAGATATTCAACACAGAAATACTCAATTAATGTAGCTGTGGCAAAAACAATGTGAAAAACAAGTGTCAAAACAGTAGATATGGTAATGTAAGTCTTAGCTTTTGTAGAGTTTAGCAGAAACCAGCGACACTCTTCCTGTCAAGTAGTGTGGTCGCCAAATTTCACCAAACACCTCTCAGCTTGTAGGTAATGAGCCAAGTGCTGTGCAACTGCAACACTTAAACAGCAGCAGAGATTCATTAAAAAATAAAAAAAGGCCCTGTGGCCAATCAAATACAGCATACTTTCTTTTACACAATGTCAGTTCAGAAAATGACTCAGGTCCTCTCTACTCTCACTAAAATGAAACCAAGGTAGTTCTAACTAAAGACTGTAAAAAAGGTCAAAAAGTACAAATATTCAACACAGCAACACCCAATTAATGCAGCAAAAAACAAGTGTCAAACAGGGACTATAGTAATTTTAAGTCTTAACTTTTGTAGAGTTTAGCAGAAACCAGCAACACTTTTCTCAAGTAGCATGGCCAGCAAAAATCACCAAATGCCTCATCCACAGATATTCAAATTTTAAACAAGCTAATCCTATAGCTAGTCAAGTAAAGGCACAATAAGACTTACACCAGCAATCCCCATCTCAAAAGTGCATAGGCTAACCTCTCCTGCCACAAGAATGTAGACCACAAACCTTCCAGATATGAAATAACAGGTTGAAGCCTGGGTAATTAAACCAGAACAAAGACATTTTTAGAATAACAGACACAATAAGCCTAGCAGACACAATAAGCCTTCCTTCAGCAATTCCCAACTCAGAAGTCTGTAAGCTACCTCTCCTGCCTCAAGAGTGTAGATCACAATCCTTCCTAATGTGAGATAACCAGCTTGGATCCCAAGTGCTTAAATCACAACCAAGAGGCTTAGACATTTACAATGTAATCAGGCAACTAAAAGGCAATAATAAATGCAGTAATTTAAATGTTATTGAACACTTTAAGAACATGCAGCAAAAAAGCTAAATAAATTAGGAATAAGCACAAATAGTGTAAAAGCAGCTGGGTGAAGTATATTTTTAGTAAGTGGGAAGGTTGGAAGCAGAAGATAATTCAAATTTAAGAGACTGGGTGGGGGAGACTTTCCAGTTGATTTCTCAGTGCAGAGTAGAATAAATTGATAAGATGAGACTGGGAAGATTGTCAAAAGTCAGATTTATAGAAGGGGTGGGCAACTCAAAAGCCACCAGGTTTAAAAGCACAACAGGTGTAAGGCAGGTGGGTGGGAAAAAATAATAAATGCAGACAGAGATCAGTTTGTGACTGACACAAAAATTGCCTGTTTAGATAATTTCAAAGGAAAGCTTCTTAAGACTACTGCAAAAATATTTTACAGTGTCATAATGGTCAAACCTACATTGAATTCTAATAAATATCATAAATCGAATTTCATACAATTTGGTCAAATTTATTAGATAACTTTCCAACTAGTAGTGGAGAATGTGGGGGAAGCAGTTCATTCCAAAGATCTGAGCATCACAGTGGGAAGGAGTTATCCTTCAAGGTATATTCAGATGATAAATACAAAAGGATAGCTAATCTATCATATTGTTTACTGCATCCAATAAAAAGAGATATACAAAACTATCATTAGCAGTCTTTAATTCCATAGTGAGGAGTGTAGTCAAATAAATGTGGTCATTTTGCATTCCAATATGGAAGAAAAGACAGAAATTTTAAAGAAAATTCCCTTAGAAGATTATATCCCAGTTAAATCACACTTATGAAAAGAAAAGTAACTAAATTGCAGGCCTGCAAGGGTCTGTCAGTGCAGTGACAGTTTTAACACCTCAGCATTAGTGTGTGGAAGGGGACTGTCAATTCCTCTTGCACTACAAAAAAAAAAAGCTGAAAAAAGGCCTGCAGTTTAGCTACTTTTCTGGCTGTAGCTGGATAACTTTAAGTATAGTGTAAAACAAGGTCTGCACCAAACATAAATGATTAGAGACAGAAAATAAGCATTCCTTTTACAGAAGGTAAAGAAGATAACAGTGACTCACACAAATCCCATTATATGTTAATGGCATACGAATTCACAGTTACTTCCTTATGTCTGGCAGGAGTCATACAAGCATTATGGGGAAGAGAAAGGGTTGAGGGAGAACAAGATCACGTTGATACATCAATCCCCATTGGTAGCTATGTTGTGGAAGGGTCTATGTTAGAACATCAAAGTCTTGAAACTTCGAATGTCCTAATATCGACCCCTATTCAGCAAACTCTGAAAATAGCGAAGCTGCAGAACACCGATTTTTTTCCTAGGGAAAGAATTTGGTTGGCTGTTTCTGTGGCTTCGCTATTTTCAGCACTGTGGTGGAAAGTTACGGGTCGGGTTCAGGTAAGTGTGCGATTGTGTGGACGTGAGGGTTAGGGCGTGGGTTAGGTGAGTTAGGGTTAGGACGCGGGTCAGGTAAGTATGCGATTGTGACGGACATTAGGGTTAGAGCGGGGTAGGTGAGTTAGGGTTAGGGCATGGGTGAGGTGAGTGTGCAAAAGTGACGGACCTTAGGGTTAGGGTTTGGGTTAAGGTAAGTGGATAGATAGTAGTGTATGTACAGTTTAGTGTATAGCTAGATGTAGGATTTTAAGTATATGTGTGTGGATTGCTGTTTTTTTGGTGTGCTTGCGTTGTGTGCATGTGTTTCGGAACAGCAAATTTTTTCCCTGGGAAAAAATTTGCTGTTCTGCATGTTCGATATGTTAAGCATTCGCTGAATAGGGGTCGATATTAGAACATTCAAAGTTTTAAAACTTCGGTGTTCTAATATAGATCCATTATGGAAAACAGGCTAAAATAACAAATAAAGCACTTAGAGTGATTGTGAGGTGTTAAAGTAGGTCAGGAAACAAAGACAGAGAGAAAAATAGACTTTTAGTTCTAGGGTAAAGTTTTCCTTTAAACCACCACTGACCAGTTGCATTTTCTATGAATGGGTTTTTATGATTTCATATATGTCTTCATTTAAGAGTAGTAGGTAAATGTGGTATCTCTGATCCTAACCCAGAGGGATGGAAGACTTGCCCTGCCAGAAGGAAGGCTGTGAGGAACTAGACAGTTCTTCCAGCCTTCCCATTGAAGTGCGCACGTGTGTGTGTGTGTGTGTGTGTGTGTGTGTGTGTGTGTGTGTGTGTGTGTGTGTGTGTGTGTGTGTGTGTGAGTGTGCGGGTGTGCGCGGATGTGTGCAGGTGTGTATGGGTGTGTGTATGTATGAAAAGAATATTTTGCATGAAGGGCAGTTACTGTGGATAAAGAAGCACTGGAAAACACTGCTTCATAGAGATGGTGGTCAGCAAAAGCCTGTGTTGCATGCCCAAAGACTCAAGTAGCCTGTGTATAATCCAGTCTGGGTGTGAAGGATGGAAAACCTTAGATAAGAAAGGAATGCACATTTTCTTTATTCTTGTTGAACCACATTGTATTTTATGAGTTAATTATCCATGTAGACTTGTATGCACTTCCTTTCTATTATTTCACACTTGGGTGGCAGTGGTTAGACTCAAGTCCTAGCAGTGCCACTGCCTCCCATCTTGATGCCAATGTTGGTGGCATACTGCCATTTGGAAATCATATTGAGTTACTAATTTCATCTCCTACCACATTGCTCCATCACATTTGGTGACATGGTGGGATGATACTGCACTGAGGTTATTCAGACTAAAACATCTTTATTACCAAGTGTGTGTGTGTGTGTGTGTGTGTGTGTGTGTGTGTGTGTGTGTGTGTGTGTGTGTGCGTGTGTTTGTGTGTGTGTGTTTGCGTGTGTGTGAGTGTGTTTGTGTGTGTGTTTTAACTGTTGCAGTGACAAGATAAATATACAGATACTTGGTTGTGCACAGCAGTTATTTTATTTTTTAGACATCTTAGTTCAAGAACAAGCAGAAAATTTGCTTTTCTGGCAATTAGTCTAAAATGTCAGTGTCTCAGTCAACAAAGGAATGCAAAGCAAGAGGACTCCAACAGGCTAATGTGTCCAGGAAGGAGGTGGTGGCAGCTTTGTGCTTGATGCAGCATGGAGATAGTGTGAAAAAGCAAAATGCAGCTAGTTATATTCCCATGAAGACTGTAACCCAACTGGAATTACAGAGACTGGTACTCAAAAAAAAGCATATGGAATTTGTGGCAAGTGAGTGAATGCATCAAATGGGGGTACAGGAATGAGAAACACAATTGCAACATAAAAAGTAGGTGACTATCACACCCAAGAAGCCCATGTTAATACAAAACAATTTTCTCAGTGCAAAGAATGGGATGTTTGGATTGCTTTGTAAGGGTCTTTGAAAGGGTGAGTATTAATTTCCAAGAGGTGTCTTAGGGCTGTGGGTTAGGTTTTTAACTCCCTTTCTCACAGATAAAGGAATGCATGCTGTGTCTGAATTCAATGATGTTGATTGCTTAAATTATGCCAGTGTTAAAGAATGTTTGATTGTTTTAAACTGACACTAGAGTTATACTTAAAAAAAAAGTATTTTAGAATCCAGGTGAAAGACATATGATAATGTGACTGAATATATTTCAGAAATCAGTACTTATTTTCACAGATGCATGATTGTAGGTAAGGTCACGTCATTTGAAATGCTTACAGATTTAGGTCAGGGAGAAAGCCCTTAACATTGTGCCTAAGGATAAAAGGTTTTGGTTGGCAGACCAGGAGTGCAACACTTCTGAAGAGATGGAGAGGAAATGAGGATCTTTACCTAGACAGTAGGTAGTCATTGCATGGGGTGAGGAGGTACGCAGCACTGCATATTGGTACAGGGGAACCCATGATGTAGCCTCTGCCATCCTAGCAGCTTACACAGGACAGTGTCAATACACATCTAGGCTTCGGAGTTAGACATTTAAAATGCAAGCAAATGGTACATATGTAGCCTTTATGTTCACTAAGGCAGGGGAGAGAACAAAGGTCTCAGGCAGTATCAAGCAGGAGCAGCACTATGACATTGGTGGGGTGTTTAGAGACAAAAACTTTGCCTAACTTTCACAAAAATATGTATCCTAGCCTGGTAAATGAGAAGGAGGCTATTACCAAAAGAGGTACAGTCTCAGACATAACCATAGTCAAACTTGCAGTGGCCAGATGGAAGCACTACTTGCCTAGGCAGTCCACACCAGTTAGAAACTTAGGAGGGAAATCTTTTCAGATACCTTTGTCCAGAGTCCATCTGGACTTTGTAGGGGAGCAAGGTGACAAGCAGGTGGCTGTGTTTGTGTACATTCCTGCTGATGTCCTAATAGGGAATAACCTTAATAATTTAATAACTTCATAGGATCATAGAAGTTACTAGGCTATTAGCCCCAAGGCCCATATAAGCTGAGCCAAGAGTTTTGCCTATGTTTAGACAAGTCAGCACCCAAAATCCCTGTCCAGCAGGGACACTGGTGGTATTTTCTGTTTCCTGTATAGTTATCCAGGTTGCACTTAAAAAGGCATAATGAGGTACTCTGCCTGACATGGAGAGGGAGTCTATTCCACAGATGAGGGAGTCTCTGGGACACAAATTTGTCCCACCAAGTCCTACTGATGTCACAGACCAGGATGAGGTCGAACGTACAGGTTACTCAAGTGGACCTTGACTTGCGGATATGCAGCAGTCCCATCCAGGTGGGGCCTGAGATTGCTTTGTATGCCAGACAGAGATCACCTCTGAGGAGTCTGTATGAAACAGAGTAGAGGATCAGGGCTTTTGTCCTATCTGTGTAGGGTAGATGTTTGATGCCCTGGATTCTCCTGGTGAGGAACCTCTGTGGTCTCTCCAGCTGCTGCATGTGCTTTGTGAGGTACATGCTGAAGGTGGTGTTTTACTCAATAATTGGCCTTATAAGGGAAGAATACAGGGATGTTATGATCTCCTTGTCCCTGGATGAGATATCCTTACTTATGAGGTGGGTCATGTAGAAAGCTTTCCATACAACGAAGCAACATGGTGGTCAAAAGTCAGGTTGCTATCAACCTGGGTGCCCAAATCCCTCACAACTGATTGTATGTTTAGGACATTGTTATTAATGTGATAATATGTGGGAACATCACTCTCCCCAAAGGGGATGATGATGCATTTTTTGGCATTCAGCTTGAGGACATATTTCTGGCACCAGTCATTTGTTTGGGTGTGACCTTCTTGGAGGATGTCCACATCAGCTGGGGAATTGATGATGGCGCCCAGCTTGCAGTCATCTGTAAACTTGGTCAGCCATAGCCCACTGGTTTTGGCCTGTACCTTAGAGAAGTATATCCTGAATAACAGAGGCCGCAAGACTGATCCTTGGGGTATGCCACACTTTACGGGTCTACTGCTTGAGGTGGCTTCCCCTATTTTAATCAGGTGGGTTCTATCAGTGAGCCAGTTTGCTACCCATCTGGTAACATATGGATTGATGCCTAGTTGAGAGAGTTTATCAATTATGCCCAAGTGGGGAATAGTGTCAAAGGCTTTGACCAGGTCACCAGCTTTCCCCTCGTCCATGGCTTTGTTGACTGTCTCGAAGTCGACCAGATTTAGCAGACATGATAAAGCCAAACTGTGTGGGGTTGAGTACTTGAAGTTGCCAGTGTCCCTGTTAATGAGGTCCATGATAATCCATTCCATGACCTTGCAGATCAGGCTAGTTAGGCTGATGGGTCTATAATTTCCTGGATCAGTGGATGCTCCACCTTTGTGTAAAGGGATGACAGTTGCTATCCTCCACTTGGCTGGGATAAAGCCGGTACTCAGGCTTTGGTTGAATAGGGTGTCTAATGGTGCTGCAAGTTCATGCCTGAATTCATGTAGGATGATCTCTTCCCTTATCAATCCTGGCAAAATAGCCAACCCCAGCCCAGACCCCAATGCTTCTGACATGGACTTGGCTACACAATTCAACTCTTTTTTCATTAATTCTATTTCCAAACTAACCTTCTCATTCTCTGATACCACGGCATCCTCGACTTCACCCTCATCCTCCTCTACCTTTCCCTCCACTCCCATCACCACTCTTACTTCCTCTCCAATACCACCACCCTCAAATACCCTACCCCCCTTTCTCCACCTTTCTCACTAAAACCTATTCCCACATCTACCATAAAAAAACTTCTCCAGAAACTAAAGCCATGCTCTAATGTCCCAGACAATATTCCTTCATACTTCCTTAGCATAGCTGCTGAAGCCATTGCCTACCCTATTAGTATTCTACTCAACCGCTCTATCCAAGAAAGCATAGTATGCCAAATTTGGAAAAAGGTCTTTATCATACCTTTGCATAAAGGTGGCAATAATAACAATACTACAAACTTCCGTCCCATAGCTATTCTGTCTCCCATCTCTAAACTCCTAGAAAAATGTATCCATTTGCAGCTCTTACCTTACCTCTTAGACAATCACCTGCTGACTCCAACTCAGTATTGGCTTCAGACCCAGCCATAGTACTACGATAGCCCTCCTCTCCTTCTTAGAAACTATAAATAAGGCCCAGGACTCTGGACACATTGTTTCTACCCTGCTACTGGACCTCTCAAAGGCCTTTGACACTATCTCTCATAAACTACTCCTAAATAAACTCTCCCAACTTAACTTATCTCCTTCCTCATTAAACTGGTTCTCTAGTTACTTATCTAATAGATCTCAAGCAGTTAAATGGAAAAAAGCCACCTCCTCATTCCTTAACACCCCAGCTGGGGTCCCCCAAGGTTCCATATTGGGTCCTCTTCTATTCAACATCTTCATAAATGACTTCCGTAATTCTATCCCATTCTCTAATATTATTCAATATGCAGATGATTCAACTATTATCTGCTCTGCCACATCCATCCCTGTACTCCAAAAACTTACACAAGACACATTCTCAATCACTGAATAATGGATGAAAAAAAGCCACCTAGCACTAAATGCCTCTAAAACCAAATTAATGGTATTTACTCCCTCTAAACACATCTCTATCAATCCAAACTCTTTTTTAATCACTAGTAACAACAACACATCCTTGGAATTGGTGCCAGAGGCTAAGTTACTTGGGGTTCAAATTGATAGTCAGCTTAGATTCAACTCCCACATACAACTTAACATAAAAAAACCTCATCAAAAACTAGGCGTGCTCTACCGACAAAATCATTTCCTTACACCCTCTACTAAAATCACTCTCTCTTCCACATTCCTGATTCCCTCTCTTCTTTATGGAGCCCCACTCCTGACTAACCTACAATCTTCCCTCAATACACAACTTTCCTCATGCTA